>NC_057401.1:39626827-39779640 GCF_019320065.1 Cervus canadensis
TGCCTTCAATCTTTCCCAGCATCAGGGTCCTTTCCACGAGTTGGCTCTTCACATCAGGTGGCCAAAGTACTGGAGCTTCAGCTTCAGCATCAGACCTTCCAATGAATATTCAGGACTGATTTCCTTTAGGATTAACTGGTTTGATAGCCTTGCAGTCCAAGGGGTTCTCAAGAGTCTTCTGCAACACCACAGTTCAAAAGCACCAATTCTTCGGTGCTTAACCTTCTCTACGGTCAACTCTCACATCCATACAGGACTACTGGAAAAACCATAGCTTTGACTAGATGGACCTTTGTTGGCAAAGCAATGTTTCC
The DNA here is from genome assembly GCF_019320065.1 of Cervus canadensis. Lineage (NCBI taxonomy): Eukaryota > Metazoa > Chordata > Mammalia > Artiodactyla > Cervidae > Cervus > Cervus canadensis. The sequence continues at coordinate 39,627,142 of NC_057401.1, forward strand.
ACTTTTTAACACGCTGTCCAGGTTGGTCACAACTTTTCTTTCAAGGAGCAAGCACCTTTTAATTTTCACTGTCCACAGTGATTTTTGGAGCCCAGGAAAATAAAGTCTGTCACTCTTTCCATTTTTTCTCCATCTATTTGCCATGAAGTGATGGGACCGGATGCCGTGATCTTTGTTTTTTGAATGTTAGGCTTTAAGCCAGATTTTTCACTCTCTTCTTTCACCTTCACGACCAGGTTTAGATAAAGAAAAAAGGGCAGCAATGTCTATCTGCCTAAAAGGCCTCTCCCCATGTAAATATCATAAGGGATTCCACTTCAGTGGTTTGCTCACACCCAAAATAAGTCCCACATCCAGAAGAAAAGGGCCTTGGGGAAAACAAGAGGTATTTTCAGACAGGCCCAGAAGAGGTGAGTGCTTGGGAGAAATGAAGTGCTTTCTCCTGGCGGTTGGAAGAAGCCAAATGCCCTCACCTATCTCTCCGCCATGAGCTTGAGACAGCCCTCAAAAGTTCTGGAGAAGCAGAAGCAACACTTCCTCAGATTGCCCAGAATCAGAGGTCTGGCCCAGGAGCCAGCCTGGGCCCCCAGCGCAGCCAAGGTCCAAAATAATGGCTAGCACAGGCTATGCCTCCAAGGGTGGCCCCTGACTCGGGGCATCCTGGACCACAGCCACCTCGCCAGGCTCCTTGTATCTCCTATGGCACCTCCACTCCAGACCAAGGCCTCTCAAGCAGACTGTACCCTGGACACCTCCCTCTTAATGATGAGCCGCCCCTACTGATGGCAGGCAGTCTGCACCCACCTTCTGGCTGTAAACAAGAGGTGTTTTAATACCACATGCATTGTTCCTGTGGATTTTTGTGGAAGATAATATGTTGTAAGGTGAGGCTGGGAGGGAAGGGGAGGGGCAGGCAAATCCCTGAGCTGAAGGGCCGCTCAGATGTCTCTTCAAGGAAGGACTCGCTGTCCAGCAGGTGAGGAGTGTCTTTTTAGCTCACGACCTCCAGCTGTGAGCTTCATCAAGGTTGTGCTCAGCTCTCAGGTCAAGGTCATGCTCCTCTGGGGGTGGTTCGTGGCCAACGGCAAGCCAGATGGGGAGATGAGGCCTGGCTGTTTCCACCTTGTGTGACTCCTCTGAGGAGCAAGCTTGACTCCAGAGTTCCCTGTGGGGCTGCCCGCCTCTGTCAGGACAGTAGCATGGTTGGTTCATGCCAGCTCCCCCTGCCCACACCTGCTCCCTCCCTATTTCTTCCACAGATGTTTCCCCAACAGGCGTCTTACACTCTTAGCTCTAACTCAGCATCTGCTTCCTGGAGAACCCATGTGAGGGAGGGTGATATGATGAGAAGAACAATATGATATGATGAAAAGAACAAAATATTTCCCAAAAGGAGATGATGGGAAATGAGAGTAGCCAAAAAAGGCCTGTCAGGAATGGGAAGAACTCGGCTCATCTGAGCAGAGGAACAGCCAGCAGAGCATTCTTGAGAAGTCAAGTTGGATGAATGGCATTCACAAAGATTCCCTTTAAATTTGTTGGCTGGTAAAAGGAAAAGCCAACAGCAAAGAGCTCGTTTGGAGTGAGGCTCTCTTTACTCATCTCTAAACAGCATCACTAGAATTCACCCCAATATCAGAGTCAGATCAGACTTGGTTCAGGTGTCAGCACTGCCCCATGGGCCCTTGGGCAGGACACTGGACCTCACAGGCGAACCCTTCGGACTCATCGAGCTATGGGGTGGTTGGGAGGATTAAATGGGAGCTGGCCGGTTTCCGGCCTGGCACAAAGTACGCGTCAATAAATGTCAGTTCATCATGCTCTCAGAAATTCGCTAGGTGATCACAGGTCAACCAGTTCAGCCTGTCAGTGGCGAATGTCCTGGAGAGAATCCCCAGAAGGTGAACTCAGAGAGGGGAGCTGTCAGAGCCGATTCTGGGGTCAGAATGGGGCAAAGAGAACCACAAATCAACTTGGGGTGAAAAGGAGTCCTTGGAAAAATCAAGTTGAAAAGACAGACAGAGAGAAAGGGACTCCAAACTAAAGATCTTGAAAGAGGGGACTTCCCTGGTGGTCTAGTGGTTAAGAATCCGCTTTCCAATGCAGGGGACATGGGTGTGATATCTGGTCAGGGAACTAAGATCCCCCATGCTGTGGGGCAACTAAACCCATGCGCCAGACCTACAGAGCCCACACACTCTGGAGCCCTTGAGACACGAGAGAGAAGCCCTTGCACCACAGTGAAAGAGGCCACATGTCACAACAGAGACCTAACGGAGCCAAAAAAACTAATTAATTTAAAAAAAGAAAGATCTGAAAGAGTAGGGCAAACATGCTTTAGATGCCAAGCCTCGCTGACCCCTGAGACAGAGAGGCGCTTTGAGGGTCTCGGGGATCTAAGTCATCCCAGTGGGAAGGATGCATATGTGTGTGTGGGTGCGTGCATGCGTGGCTGTGGGGGAAATTAAGCTCTGTAGACAACCAGCACAGCAGGCCATATTCTCTGCCAGAGAGAGGAGACAGATGCCTTTCAAAACACAGACCAGTGGTGGCCTCTTGTTTCGCTTCCAGGTCCATCTGGCCAGGGTCAGGCTCCCAACTCCCAGAGCAGTTGCAAGCCTTCTGGCCTGATCTGAACCCTGAGGGTGTTTCCAGAGGTCCTGGAATTGCCTCAGGATTCAGGGTGGAGTCTGGGAGGCTGCCGTCCCAACCAAGCTGTGAGATGGGCTGACCCCTGAATATTTCGTAAACCACACAGGTGGCTCTCAGTGATACAAACAACTGCCACAAATAATCAGATGCACGTGTGAGAAGTGACCTCCTCCTGGCATCCCATCCCCCCCCCACCCCGACCCACCTTTCCAACATCTGTCACAGGTATCTAGACAACACCCTTCCCTCTGGTTCAGACGCCTCCTATAAAAGGGCCTCCTTCATTCTTCTGAGTCAGGAGTTTCAAAAGCCCAGCTATTTTAATATTAAATATTTCAACACACTCCAATGCCATGAGACCGTCAACATTATGTTTTTTAAAATGTCGAGAGAGGGACTCTCTGCAGACACACGATTTCAATTCTGGGAGAAAACACCCCACCATGAACAGCCAGCTCTGCCTTAGTATGAGGTGAAGCAGGTGTGGGTATTTGAGTCACACGCATGTTTTAGAATCTTAGGAACTCACTTCGTTACCAAGTGTTCTCAACAGGAAAGAGCTGGCAGACCGCACGCACCAGACTTGGAGCCCGCCTACTTAGAGCAAACGGAAAACATCCAACAACAAAATCAGAGCCATGGACTTGCTCGGAAAAATAAACACCCCCCCAAAGTTATTTCTCGACTTGCACACCAGGAAAAGCATGATTCGGAAGAATTTGGAAGGGAGGAGAAACAAAAGCATTGACCAGAGGACCTTCTTGAATTTTTGCGGGCGGTGGGGAAACAAATCCGAGTTTTCCACGGAGGCACTGTGCCCTTTAGACTCCCAAACACTTCTCAAAGACGAAGGGGCATCTTAAGTCTCCTAGTTCCCCACGTGCTGTGCTGAGTCACTCAGTCGTCTGCGACTCTTTGCAGCCCCATGGACTGTAGCCTGCCAGACTCCTCTGTCCACGGGGATTCTCCAGGCAAGAATACTGGAGTGGGTTGCCATGTCCTCCTCCAGGGGATGTTCCTGACCCAGGGATTGAACCCAGGTCTCCCAAACTGCAGGTGGATTCTTTAGCTAGGGAAGCCCATGAAATACTAGAGTGGGTAGCCTATCCCTTTTCCAGGGGATCTTCCCAACCAAGGAATCAAACCGGGGTCTTCTGCATGGCAGGAGGATTCTTTACCAGATGATCTACCAGGGAAGCCCTCTAGCTCCCCCCATGCTGGAGAGCAAAGAGACAGGAGTTTTAGGAGGGCGGCAGCAGTCCCAGGTGAGGGGGCAGGGCACCCAATTCACCAGGCACTTAAAGGGCTTCACGTGGATTCTGGAAAAGACCCAGGAGGACACGGTGCCGACAAGGATAGAGGGTCACTCCATAACCAGGGGGTTTTTCTGCACCAGTTAACACTTTGCATCCTGAGTTCTCTTCAAAAATTTCCTCCTGAAAGACTTACTTCAGTCTTTTAAAATTAGTTGTTACAGCCTCGAGAGCATCAAGATGAGATTTATTTAATTACCTTCCCTGTTCAACTTCCTCCAAGGGCTTACATATTGGCACCGCCTGTTCTCAAAAGAGCCACCCTTCAAGCAAAAGGAGGTGATTCCAGGTAGGACTTAGAGAAAAGTTAACTTTGACAAAGGAGATCTGTGGGAAATATGAATATTGCTGTTTCTTAAAGAACTGATGGCTTCCCAGGTGGCTCAGTGGTAAAGAATACTCCTGCCAGTGCAGGAGACCTGGGTTTGATCCCTGGATCAGAAAGATCCTCTGGAGTAGGAAATGGCAACCCACTCCAGTATTCATACCTGGAGAACTCCATGGAGAGAGGAGCCTGGCGGGCTACAGTCCATGGGGTCGCAGAGAGTCATACACAATTGAGCACACACGCACAGAACTGAAAAGCAAGGTTCTCTAAATTACCACGCATGAAGTTTATAGGGTCCAGTTTCACTTGCAACATCTTCAAAAAATATAAATAACTGTGTGACTAAATCCCAAAGGACCTCTTCTCGGGCTCTTTTAAACGGCTGGAGTTCCAGGTCGAAGAGTCTACAAAGAAAAGGTTTTTTTCTTTTCTAAAGTTTAGATGTCCTAATTCTCACTCTTCCTCAGGCAGAGGTGAGGGATCGAAGGAAAAAGAGAGAAAAAAAAAGCAATTGAGAGGAGGAACAAATAAGAAAAGTGAGTTTTCATTCTTTTCTCAAATCCCAATAGGATCAATGAATGGAGCTATATTTTAAAGGCCCTGCCCCAGATTTCACAACACAAAGAATCTCTCAGACAAATCCCAATCCAGCTCCTTGGGAGACTGTGGGGGCTAAAGAGAGAAAATACACAACTCCTCCCCTGCCCCTACCCCAAAGGTGAGGTCCCTGAGAGGCACTCCACAGCAGAACCAGAAGGGAGTCAGTCTGGTGCCAAGAACAGATTTTCTATGAAAATTAAGGAAATGATAGACGAGAATCTGGCTCAAGAACTGAGGACAGGCATCAGGCTCAGGGCTGACAAAGCAGTGAATAAGCAGTTGATTTCTGCCCTCAGAGCTTTCACAGTCAATCTGTAACTAATGTTTTTTGTCATTAATTTTTTTGGTAATTAATTTTTAAAATTAATGTATCAGTTATATAGTTAATGACAAATTATGTTGTTGAAACCATTTTATAGAACATGAAATAGTAATATATCAAATATTGAATTTATTCAATGTGAAAGTAAACGCTTAATAAAAACAACATTAATAAATAAAATCATAAAAGTTACATTTATATCCTACACATTTAAAAATAATCGTAAGTATATGAAGACTCTTCCACCAGAAGCACAGGTTACTTCAGAAGCTTCTGACAGAGAGACTGACCTGCTCTGGGGGTGGGTGCCCACAGGCACGTTTCCTCAGCAAGTACCAAGGGTCTAAGGTCCAGCACAAGTTAGCTAGGCTGGGAGCTGGCCAAAGCCTGAGGCCTGGAGAGATGGGAGAGGGGAAGGCAATCCAGGCAGAGAGGTGAAGACCGTGTTTAGAGTCCTGGGCCAGGAATCTGACTATGAGCTCCAGTTGTGCCTCAAACTGGACATGAAGTCACAGCAAGGCTCTGGGGTTGCACAGTGTCTCCCCCCAGCCCCCGCCCAAAATTCAAGTCTATGTAGAGCTTCAGAGTGTGGCCTTATTTGGTAACAGGGTTTTGCAGATGAAATCAGTTAGGGTTCCAGGTAAGAAACTTTGCAGCTGAAGGTGGAGGAGATCTATACAGCCAGCAAAAACAAGACTGGGAGCTGACTGCGGCTCAGATCACGAACTCCTATTAGCAAAATTCAGACTGAAACTGAAAGTAGGGAAAACCATTAGGCCATTCCAGTATGACCTAAATCAAATCCCTTGCAATTTACACAGTGGAAGTGACAAATAGATTCAAGGAATTAGATCTAACAGACAGAGTGCCTGAAGAACTATGGACAGAGGTTTATAACACTGTACAGGATGCAGTGAACAAAACCCCATCCCCAAGAAAAAGAGATGCAAAAAGGCAAAATGGTTATCTGAGGAGGCTTTACAAATAGCTGAGAAAACAAGAGAATCTAAAGGCAAAGGAGAAAGGGAAAGATATACCCATCTGAATGCAGAGTTCCAAAGAATAGCCAGGAGAGATAAGAAAGCCTTCCTAAGTGAACAATGCAAATAGAGAAAACCAATAGAAAGGGAAAGACTAGAGAGCTCTTCCAAGAAAATGAGAGATACCAAGGGAACATTTCATGCAAAGGACACAAAGGGGACAAAAAGGGCAGAAATGGTATGGACCTATCAGAAGCAGCAGATACTCAGAAGAGGTGGCAAGAATACACAGAACTATACAAAAAAGATCTTAATGATGTGGATAACCACGATGGTGTGATCACTTACCTAGAGCCAGACATCCTGGAGTGCAAAGTCAAGTAGGCCTTAGGAAGCATCACCACAAACAAAGCTAGTGGGAGGTGATGGAATTCTAGCTGAGCTATTTCAAACCCTAAAAGATGATGCTGTGAAAGTGCTGTAGTCAATATGCCAGCAAATGTTGAAAATTCAGCAGTGGCCATAAGACTGGAAAAGGTCAGTTTTCATTCCAATCCCAAAGAAGGGCAATGCCAAAGAATGCTCAAACTACTGCACAACTGCAGTCACTTCACATGCTAACAAGGCAATGTTCAGAATTCATCAAGCTCAGCTTCAACAGTGTGTGAATCGAAAACTTTCAGATGTACAAGCTGGATTTAGAAAAGGCAGAGGAACCAGAGATTAAACTGCCAACATCCGTTGTATCGTAGAAAAAGCAAGAGAATTCCAGAAAAAAATCTACTTCTACTTCATTGACTATGCAAAAATCGTTGAATGTGTGGATCACAGAAAACTGTGGAAAATTCTTCAAGAGATGGGAATACCAGACCACCTTACCTGCCTCCTGAGAAATCTGTATGCAGGTCAAGAAGCAACAGTTAGAACCAGTCATGAACAACAGACCTGCTCCAAATTGGAAAAGGAGTACATCAAGGCTGTATATTGTTACCCTGCTTACTTAATTTATATGCAGAATACAGGATGTGAACTGCTGGGCTGGATGAAACTCAAGCTGGAATCAAGAATGCCAGGAGAAATATCAATAACCTCAGATACGCAAATGACATCACCCTTCTGGCAGAAAGTGAAGAGGAACCGAAGAGCCTCTTAATGAAGGTGAAGGAGGACAGTGAAAAAGCTGGCTTAAAACAACATTCAAAAAACAAACATCACGACATCCGATCCCATCACTTCATGGCAAGTAGGTGGGGAAATAATGACAGACTTTCTTGGGCTCCAAAATCACTGTGGATGGTGACTGCAGCCATGAAATTAAAAGACACTTGCTCCTTATAAGAAAAGCTACGACAAACCTGGACAGTGTATTAAAAAGCAGAGACATCACTTAGCTGACAAAGGTCCATCTGATCAAAGCTATGGCTTTTCCAGTAGTCATGTATGGATGTGAGAGTTAACCACAAAGAAGGCTACTGCTGCTGCTAAGTCATATCAGTCGTGTTCGACTCTTTGCGACCCCATGGACTGCAGCCTACCAGGCTCCTCCGTCCATGGGATTTTCCAGGCAAGAGTACTGGAGTGGGTTGCCATTGCCTTCTCCGAAAGAAGGCTGAGCACTGAAGAATTGATGCTTTTGAACTGTGGTGCTAGAGAAGACTCTTGCGAGTCTCTTGGACTGCAAGGAGATCAAACCAGTCCATCTTAAAGGAATTCAATTCTCAATATTCATTGGAAGGACTGATGCTGAAGCTTAAACTCCAATACTTTGGCCGCCTGATGCAAAGAGCTGATTCACTGAAAAAGACCCTGATGCTGGGAAAGACTGAAGGCAGGAGAAAGGGACAACAGAGGCTGAGATGGTTGGATAGCATCACCCACTCAGTGGACATGAGTTTGAGCAAAGTCCAGAAGCTGGTGAAGGACAGGGAAACCTGGCGTGCTACAAGCAGTCCATGGGGTTGCAAAGAGTCGGACATGCCTGAGTGACTGAACAACAACTAGATAAGAACATACTGATTTAGAATGAATCCTAAATTCAATAAGAGTGTCCTTATAAGAGTCAGAAAGGAACCAGGAGAGACCCAGAGAAGAGGGGATGTGAGGGTGGAGGGTGGAGGCTGGAGGGAGGGGTCTACAAGGCAAGAGATGCTGGGGGTTATGGAAGACTGGTAGCTGAGGGAGAGGCGGGGGATAATTTCCTCCTCAGAGCCCTCAGAAGTAACCAGCTATGCTGACCACTTGATTTCAAACTGCTAGCCTTCACAACTGTGAGAAAATAGATTCCTGCTTGAAGTACTGGAATCTGTGGTGCTTTATTACATAGTCCTGGGAACAAATGTAGCCTCCTCCCCTCCTTTTAGCTTTGCCAAGAGGTTCTGACTCTTAGATTTCTTTCGTAATGAGAGGCAAAGTTGTAAAACCTCTAAAATCTGCTTAAAATAATTCTTATCATGATTTGCACGGTATGACACAAGAAATGTTCACATATTGAAGTATGGGGAAGTCATTCATTATGGCTCACATGTGAGTTGACCTGAATTTTATGCTAACAGCCTGGCTGTTTGCGGCCTATCAAGTATACATTATACATCGGCTTTAATTATTAAAGAAAAGGGAGCACTGGCCAGAAGTAAACAATGCCTGTGCAAAAATAAATGTTAAATGCCTCCCTTCCTGAGACACCAATGCTGGGATAAGACTCTCTTCCTAGGTGCCAAGGCCACGCCGACTCACTCTGTATGTGCTGATTTTCCTCCCCTCAACTGTGAAGGAATCCCTTCAACTGTTTAGTATCCTTGACTTATCTGATGTTCTTTGTTCTGACAAGATATAAAACTGTGCTAAAAACCATGCTTCTCCAGAGCAGTTCCTCCGAGTTATATGAGAAGTTGTCTTCCAGACTATAGTCCTCAGTTTAGCTCAAATCAAACTGCATCCTATTCATATCATAGATGGCTTATTGATTATTTTTGTCAACACTTAAAAACAATCTTTAAAAACATCAAGACAAACTTCCCTATTTCACAACTAATATGTATTGTGTCATTTCTTTGGATTAATTCATAAGAACAAAGATGATTTACTGACTCAAACTTAAATAATATACATCATTTTTAAATATTTAAATATATATTTTAAAGTACAGAGATACCTATGATATCAAGAACAGAAACCAAGACAAAGTAAAACAAAACCAAGTCCTGCCATTTAAGTCCTTGGATGTTTAGAGTTTTTTGCATTTGAACTGTATTAAATATTTTGGTTTGTTTTTCAAGTTATGATGTTTGGCATCTAGTTAACAGCAAGAGAGAAATTTTCAGCTGCAACTGTAATCACATGTCTTCAAACAACACATCACAGGGGTGAATAGTCTTTAATAAATAGTAGCTACCTTGGATAGAACAAGAGACAGCTGTTATGGAGGAATTTTGATCATATGAAATGTAACCTAAAGATGCAGTGAACATCTTCTTAAAGAGAATCACTACTGTTACATTCCTTGTGAATTTGAATCACCAGTGTCCCCTTATCCTTGCCATTCATGATTCACTAAAGGCACAAAGACAAAATAATTTAGGACCATGCAGTGGAAAAAACCACTGTGGTGGCTAGAGCACATCATCTGTGAGATGAACTGGGTATCTCAGTCCTAAGAACAATTGATTATTTTCCTATTCAGTATCTGCTTTGAGATTCTCAAACCATCTTAGAGACAGGAATGATTAAATGATTTTCTTTCCCTTGACTTTCAACCATGCATTTCAAATTGACTCCAGGACCACCTTTAATAGCCTGAACTTCAGGAACGCCTCTGCAAACTCCAGGTAAATTCCCTGTCACAGGTTTGTGATGTTCGACCTCCTTGCCTCAGGGTGGGGTCTTGTGGTACAGTGAGCATCAGAGAGCTTGAACCACAGGTTGTTGATTTGCCTCTGGGTCAGAGCCAACAGGAACTACTTGTGTTGTCATTTCAGCCTCGTTCCTCACTAGACACAATTCAGAGGGTATTTAGAAAGCAAACAAACCCAATAAAGATGTCAATAAGTATTAGCCATGCTTCACTCAGATTTCTAAAGGACCCTAAACCTTGGAATGGACTCGTTTCCTCTTTGTCCTTTCTCCTAAGGCATCTGACAGGTGATCAGAGCACATGTTTTAAGTTGCTAGCCACCCCTCCATTTTCCTGAAGCACAGAATGGACTGCCATCTTGTTAGCCAAGCATGGACAGACATGTTACATAACAGAATCAAAGACTTCAGTCATTTGCATGGCTCAGGCCTCACCCAAAAGTTCTTGGGAAGGGAGGAGTCTCTATTTATACCTGCTTTAAGACATGCCTACATTTCTAATGGGTGCCTTCATCTAACAAGACCGTTTTCCCTTCCGTATACAAACAAAGTTTCGATTTGCTGCTCACACCTATATATACATAGGGGAGAACAGGGGGAAAGACCAAGAGAACAGTGTTAAGCAGTGTATCAAGGGAAGGATAAAAGACCCTTCCCAACTGTTATGTTGCACAATAGACAGGAAAGTTTAGTACCCTCACTGCTACTATTAATATCACCTTATTTTGGTGTAAGTCTTTACATCTTAGGAAAGTCACTATTAGCAGTTGTATCGTCTTCTGTATCTGACCATTCCAGACTTGTGAGGTGGGTAACAAAAAGGAGGTGGTCTCCAGTCTATAAGCTCAGGGACAGAGACGATGGAGCTTCATGGAGCCCATTTGGTCTCCTGGAGCAGAGCAACAAGAGAGGGTAATGCTGTTTTAGGAGCTAGCTAGACCCCGGCCAGAAGATCTTCCAGAACTCTCCCCAAGCCATAGAAAGGGTGTGATGTTCTCAGGGGAGTGGGCTGGGTTAGCCCCAGAAGCCTATTGGTCAGAAAGGAGGTTTTGGAGCCTGGAAAACCTAGGTTCTGTCACTTATAGTTGTGTGACTTTAGAGCAAATTATGTTTTCCTTTTTGCCTCAGCTTCCTCATCTGAAATGGGTTGCTATGATAAGTAAGTGACATTTAGATGCAAAGCATGAGCCCAAAATACCAATACTTAAAAAATGTTCACAGTGATGACATTCAGTCTACTGGGCTACCTATGGAGAGACGTCAATTAATGACACGTTTAAGTCCCCATTGGTGAAGAGAAGGCACGAAAAACCTACATACATGTGTTTTCAGTTGTGTCTGATTCTTTACGACCCCGTGGACTGTAGCCTGCCACGATCCTCTGACCATGGGATCCACCAGGCAAGAATACTGAAGTGGGTTGCCATGACCTCCTCCAAGGGATCTTCCCGACTCAGGGATCGAACCTGCGTCTCTTATGTCTCCTGCACTGGCAGGTGGGTTCTTTATCACAGGTGTCACCTGGGAAACCCAGAAACCCACATGGCGAAGATGAAAATGCTGGGCAACTGGACACCAGTCCCAGGGCCCTGGCCCATGTGATCAGGGAAAGTTGATTTCACTGTCACCTCAGGAGAGGCTGTCTACCTCCCAAGTAAATCAACTTTCTAACCTGGCATTCTACAGCATCACATGTGAGTCACCCTAATCTCAGAGTCTGGCCCCAGCAAGAAGGAGGTCTGTTTCCAGCCTGGATGGGAGAGAAGTTTGGGGGAGGATGGATACATGTGTATGTGTGGCTGAGTCCCTCTTCTGTCCACCTGAAAAGATCACAACACTGTTAATCAACTAGATTCTGATATAAAATAAAAAGTATAAGATAAAAAGCAAAAAGAGGACTGTTTCAAAGGAGCAAGAGGGCAGGGGAAGTTCTCAGAAACATCTAACACTGTTGGACTCCTTGTTCTATCTCTTTCCAACCCCTAAAGAGGCAGGTCCTCTCTGGAAGTTCCACAGGGCACAGATCCTGGCTATCCTCCAATGTCCGGCCCTGGGCTGATTACACTCAAATTGGCACTTGATGATAAAATGTTTTATGAGTGCTCCAGTGGTTTTTACTTGTGTGTCTTGTCAATCATATCAATTACCTCCGAAATATCAATAACCTCTGATACGCAAATGACACCACCCTTATAGCAGGAAGCGAAAAGGAACTGAAGAGCCTCTTGATGAAAGTGAAAGAGGAGAGTGAAAAAGCTGGCTTAAAACTCAACATTCAAAAAACTAAGATCATGACATCTAGTCCCATCACTTTATGGCAAATAGATGGGGAAACAATGGAAACAATGACAGACTTTATTTTCTTGGCCTCCAAAATCACTGCAGATGATGACCGCAGCCATGAAACTAAAAAATGCTCGCTCCTTGGAAGAAAAGCTATGATCAACCTAGACAGCATATTAAAAAAGCTGAGACATTACTTTGCAGAAAAAAGTCCATCTAGTCAAAGCTATGGTTTTTTCAGTAGTCATGTATGGATGTGAGAGTTGGACCATGAAGAAGGCTGAGCGCTGAAGAATTGATGCTTTTGAATTGTGGTGTTGGAGAAGACTCTGGAGAATCCCTTGGACTGCAAGGCGATCAAGCCAGTCAATCCTAAAGAAAATCAACCCTGAATATTCATTGGAAGGACTGATGCTGAAGCTGAAGCTCCAATACTTTAGCCACCTGATGTGAAGAGCCGATTCACTGGAAAAGACCCTGATGCTGGGGAAGATTGAAGGCGGGAGGAGAAGGGGACAACAGAGGACAAGATGATTGGATGGCATCACTGACTCAATGGATGTGAGTTTGAGCAAGCTCCAGGAAATAGTCAAGTACAGGGAAGCCAGGTGTGCTGTAGTCCATGGGGTCACTAAGAGTCAGACACAACTGAGCGACTGAACAACTTGTCAATCAGCAAGACTGTGTACACTTTGAAGTGGGTGAGTGGCCCTTTTGCAACCTCTTATCCCTGCCTCCCCAGGCCCTCCTCCAGAATATTCCTAGGCACCCTCTAAGCCAACAGTCACAGTCCATTTAAGAGAATCGAATCCTTTATCCTTTGCATTAAGCAATAATGAGGCATGGTAGAGAAATGCATTCAGAATATCAACAAACAACAACAAAGCGATAATTTTCAAAACATTAAGAGAATTTTACAAAAGTACATTTAGACATGGTGCTACATTTTCTAAATGTGAATCACTGTTAAGTGAAGAAAGAGGTTTAAAAATAGTAATCGCTGCTATAATTTATATGCATATTTGCTGTGGTCCACACGCTGTGGTGAGCACACTGAGAAAGTTACACAACTCGTGAACACATTCTTGAAAGAAAAAATGCATATGGTGAAGTATACAGAATAAAACATGAAAATCACTCCGTTGTATCACCCCAAAAACCATTCCTGTAACTTTCAACTTTTATCTTACAGTCATTCTCATCCATAAGTGTTATGGATTCTAACCCATAAGAATCTGAATTCTTGAATTTCTAAGTCTTACTTAGGGGGCTTCAACACCTTAGCTAATATTCTCCTATTTTCTTCTAATACCCTTTAAAAACTGTATTTTTATGTTTATCTCTAGCTCATTTGGAATTTATTTCAAGTGGGACTCCTCTCTAAAAAGTTTTGTCTTTCAATAAAATCCACCAAACAGATTGCCTTCTATCCTCCAGTTTTGAAATGTCTCCCTTTTCATGCACCAAATTTCCTGACATAGATGGGATATTTGGGATTCTCTGCTCTGCTCCACTGGTCCGTCCGTCAGTGCCTGTGCCATTCTGTTTGAATTACCAGAGCTTCAAAGTGTAGCTCACTGTCTGGTGAGAAAGAACACGCCTCGTCTTATTGTTCTTATTTTCCCCCAAATTTCTTGTCTTTCCACTCGCTCCCTTTCCAGATAAATTTTAGTTTATCACTTTAGGTCCCCCAAATCATCATTTTCAGATTTTGATGGAAACTACATGTATTTACAGATAAGATAGGAAGGCTGTATCCTTAAAGGACTGTCTGTAGAGCCCATTTACCAGGTACAGGAACTGTGGTTATAAATACATAATCTGAACAACTGTTCTTTAGTTGAAGATATGACGAGTTAAGGTCACCCCCATTAGAAAGCAAATGGCTAATTCACCCAGTCAGCCCTAGCGGTCAGCTCTGAATCTTTAGAGCCAACCTCCATGCTGTAATCAACATCCCACAAGTTTCCAATTGAGGTTATGAAATCCAAGAAGGTTTTATTTAAAAGTTATTTTTACCAAATCATAACTCAAAAGGTAGACAGAGGTTACAAATTCAGACATTCCCATCACATAATTACTTCAAATCACCCTCTCCCTTCTTTCTAACCTGAATTTCAGAACTGCAGTGTTTATGATACAACTATATATCTCTTGGCACAGATATCTCAGAATTATTACCATAGATATTTAGTGGAACAAGTCCAATTTTAAACTGAAAACAGTACTTTAAAAGATTTTGAAATTCTGGCATCCCTGTTTATGTAATAATTACAATTCAATAAAAAAAGCTATAATATTAAAACAGTGACAGATTTCCTTTAGAGATGCCTGACCAGATTTTTTCCTTAAAAAGAAAAAACAATAAACAGAAGGGTTTAAACTTGTTTTAAAGTGTAATAAGAGATAGAAACAAGATCTGTATTCAAAATAGACAAAAATCTTGTGCTGATGCTTGCGGGCAAAGAAAAAGAAAACATACATACTCTGCCTAAATACTCTTCATATTTTTTCAACCTTTCAGGAAATACTATAAAGATAACAATCTAGCATGTCTGAAGTGTAGAGATCATACATGAGAATAACAGTTTCTCCAACTGATGGACTGTATTTGGCTGAGAATAGAGAAGAAACACAAAATCTCTTTTTCATGAGAAGTTACACAGACCTCTATCTGATGTAACAGCACATTCAAGGAATGAGTGGGTAAATCAACCATGGCTCATCTGTATAATGGAATACTACTTAACAAGGAAAAAGAAGGGACTATGGATACATGTAACAACATGGATGAATCTCAAAGGTATTATGCCAACTGAAAGAAGCAAGACTTAAGTAACTACGTACTATATGATTTCATTTATATGAAATTCTGGAAAAGACACAACAACAGAATGTATCAGTGGTTTCCAAAAGCTGGGGGTAAGGAGAGGATTTTACTACAAAGGGGTGCTTTTTAGCACGATGGAATGGTTCTCCATATTAAGTATGGTGGTAATTCATATGACTTATTTTTGTTAGAATTTATAGACTTGAACAACTAGAAATATCTTCCTTTAGTTCCTTTCTTGTTAGCATTATGTCTCAATTTTATTCTTTAAATGGAGTCCATTTAACCCTTTCTTTTGAGATTTGCTAAAGAGTGCAAGCAAATTATACTTCAATAAACTTATCATCATTATCAACAGTATTTTTGCAAACCAAACCCTGTCTTCCCACACCATCTTCCATCTATCAAAACACAGCAGCTACTTATTTGCTTATAAAGAAAGGATTGACTTAATGAAAGTAAAGTGTACAAAACTCAATCTTCCTTACTGGTTTATGCTCTTCATTTTTCCAGTCATCTGGACATTCTCTATAGTGAATCAAGTTAACCATATTAAATGCTGGTCCTAGGCTCTTGGATTGCAACCTGATCCCATGAGACAAGTCTCACATAGTTTGAAACAAGTCTCACATAATTTCAGCCCAAACCAATGTGTTTTCAGAAACAGTCAACTGAATTTCATGACACAACCAACTAAAGGCACTGCAGTAGCTGACTGCGTTAAGAATAGTATACTGCCCACATCAAAGGAAGGGATAATCCTGTTCTGGATAAGGCTGAAGGTAGAGGGACTGATTTTAAGTGGCAATTCTGTCATGTGATAAGCAACTAACGAGACTAAGGGTATTACCCTGGAGAAGATGATAAGGGTGGGGGGCAGCGGTTAGGAAGGAAATAATGGCTTTACACACAAATACATAAATGGTCATACAAAGACAGGGGTAGACTTCCTCCCGGTGGCCCACTTTATAGGATTAGTACTAATGAGAAGAAGATAAGGAGTGGAAGATATTTGACTTTATGAGACAAAGACTTTGCAAACACTCCAGGCTACCCCTTGATGCAGTGGTGCTTTCTGAAGGAGGAAGGTCACTGAGGATGCGGCAGGTGAGGTTTCAGGTTTGGTGGGAGGCTGGGTGAAAGGGTTTATACAAACAGAAATGACCAACAGTAAGTCCATCACACTGAACTTGGTGGTCAACAAGCTATGTCACATCCAAGAAAGGATGGAGCATCTAGGTATTGAAAGAGAAGAAAGGCAGGAAAAAGGGAAGATGTGGACATGTGAAAAGATGGTGGAGAAAGAGACGACCAACTGAAATGCATTTTGCCTGGTGGTAGGGAAGATGAACGTTTGCCTGGCTATCCAGCATCCAATCATCCTTTGGATTCAGGACAAGTTCCTATTACACGGGAGGTGATGGAGAAGGCACACTTATTCTCTGTCTTCACTCCCAGACACCAGTCCACCAGTTTTCAAACTGTAGGCTCTTGCCTGACTCTGGAACAGATGAGATGGTTGGATGGCATCACCAACTCTATGGACATGAGTTTGAGTAAGCTCCAGGAGCTGGTGATGGACAGGGAAGCGTGGCATGCTGCAGTCCATGGAGTCACAAAGAGCTGGACACGACTGAGCAACTGAACTGACTGTCTGATGAAGACACAGGGATAGATGAAGGCTAGTCACAGGAGTCTAGTAACGGTGGTGGTGGCAGTGTGATGCCCTAAACATACTGCTCCTGTGCTAAGACCTTGGATGTGTTCTTGCTCATTCTTTTGAACCCAGATCTTAATTAACACTTCCCTTGGTTCCTGTGCTACCCAGTACTTTCTCACTAAATTTCACTTCCACTTAAATGAGATAATTGATTTCTATCTTACAACTTCAAAACCCTAACTAATAGGATCACACGGACTGGGTGGGGAAGGGGGGGTTCTAAGAGCTCGTTTACATTATCTTTATGCCATACATGAGGTTGAAACTCTTAACAAACCACACAGCTCCTAATATTGCTTGCACTTGGAGAACTTAAAAAAAAAAAAAGAAAGAAAAAATCAGGTTCCCTATCTCTACCTTGACCCTCTACCCCTAACTGCTTCCAAGATTCTCAAATACTAAATCAGGGCCAAGGGGGAGGAGGAGGAGGAGGAGGAGGAGGAGGGGACGGTAGAAGGTAGAAGCACATTCTTTCCCGCCTTGGGTTTTCTGGGCAGTTCTAATGCAGACTCTTAGCAAGCTGGCATTTGGGTGTCTAAGCAAATGAGAATGACTTGAACCATCGAACACAATTTGTCTGTATTACTAAAGACTTCTAAAATCCTCTTTTCAGACCAGATCTGAGCAGCTTATATGTATGTACAGGCTGAATCTCACCTCTGGCTCTTCTCGTTAGCACACAGCTCCCACATTCCAGTATTCTGGCCTGGAGGATTCCATGGACTGTATGGTCCATGGGGTCGCAAAGAGTCAGACACGACTGAGCGACTTGCACTTTCACTTTCCTCACACAAACCCTCCAGTGCTTCTACTGTGTATGCATGCCTCAGGGAATGAATTTCTCATTCTCCCTGCCTACAGAGATCCTATTTATGCACCAAGGTCCTCTCCCATGAGCTCTTTCCCAGACACTCCAACCTAGGACTTTTCCACAGACTCTTACTATCTCAGAGCTACAAGGGTCCCCTGGGGAGCACAGGCCAGCTATGTCATGCCATTACATCAATACTCTTTTCATCAGAAGTCGTTTCTTACACTTGACTTCAAGGTTTCATTGTACTTCTACCCTGTCCACAGTCCATAAGTTTTCTTTAAGCAACTCCTATAGAGACATATTTGGTGCTTAATATCATTAAGGTTGACTACCACAGACTGATTCCCTCATTCTCAAGCAGTGCTTGCTATTTCTTAGGGAGAAAAAAGAAGCTTTATCCATTTTAGGCTTATCTCTCTGTTGGAACAGTTGCAGAAACTTTTCACAGATATTAGAATCTGTCTGGTTCTTCCTCTAGTCTGGAATGCAAGGTTGAAAACTCTGCCATTCTCAAGATGAAAAATCTTGAAGCATTTTCACCACTCAGAGCAGCAGGAGAGGCATGAAAGACAGTCCCTGCCTTCAAGCAGATGGGAAAACATCCTGTGACATGCACCCACTCGCTCACCCAAACGTTCCTGGCTCTGAAGCACAGCTGGAAAGTGGCCATTAAAGGGCAGAGGGTGTGAAATGATTCACTAATGGGCCATTAGAGCAGCTTTAATCAGGAAATTCAGAAGTGATGTATTTCTGTGAGAGTCTTGATTGTCCTCCCCTCTCCTCCAAGCAAGCCTTCCACTGGGTTATAATAGAATAAAGTATTTCTTCCACCTATAGTGATTCTATTTGGGCCACTCAGCAGAAACAAAGTCTCTGGGGGTAGTACAATAATATTGGTAATGATGAGACCATGTTATAAGTACATAATGCTTTGTACTTTTCTTCCCCAAAGCCCTTCAAATGCATTGTTTTGTTTGACTTCACAATAGCTTTGTAAGGGAGGCAGTGAGAATGATATGATACTCATTTTATAGATGGGGAAGTTGAGACATTGAAGGATGAAGTGTTCCAACCAAGAGCTGGGGTTCCTGGCATTCCAGGGGCCCCAGTGTGCCAGCTGAGGACACTCACATTTTAGTGCTCGAACTGGGGGACAAGGTTTGGGTTCAATGTGGTCCTTACCCTGTGTATGTGGGCATCTGCTTATTGTTGCTCTACTCTGACAAGCTGAGAAACAAGGCCCCCAAGGCTGAGAAGAATGGGTTTTGTCAGGGAGCACAGAGCTTGTACTGGGCATGATCTTCAGATGTTAAGCTAGATGACACCCCTAATGCAGTCAGCCAATTCATCCACTAAGCCTCAGTTTCCTCTCCTTGAAAATGAGGGCTCCGGGCCTGAGATAATGGGTCGACAGCAGTGGTTTCCAAATTTGGCTGACTATAAGAATAAGCCTTTTATCTGAAGAAGAGGGAGGGAAAAAAAGAAACCATTTTATATGATGACAAATGTTCATTACGTGGATGATTTGAGCAAAAAAGAAAAGTACAAACAAGAAGGGAAAAAGCTCTTCAGTCACCATGACCCACTGGTGACAGGACGACGACGACACAAAAACATCTGCAAACAGGTGGCCGCCCGTCTGAGGGGCTTCTCTGCTCCCACGGGATGTCTGACAAGGACAACTCTAGACGCTCACCCGGAACTGGGGGGTGGGGCCTGGCAATCTGTATTTTATGGAAATGCCTCTTGGTTTGGGAATCAGGGGCATCCATACTCTCCGTCCCGAGAGCACAAATAGCGAGAAAGACCTAAAAGAAAACGAGAAGTAAGAAAGAGTAGTAACAGGAGGCGTCCCACTGTGATGGACATGCAGCTGCAGAAGTCCTACCTGCCCTCTTCATGCACGCCCCCTCCTCAGAGAGGATCTGCACACGGGGTGGGGTGGGAAGCCAAGGACACCCAGGAAACATCTGGATCTGGTCCAAAAGGGCAGAGGTGGTCAGGGCCGAAGCACAACAACTGCTGGGTCACCACAACGTGGGAGAGAAAGCAGGGAATAGAAACAGGGCGGGGGAGGGGAGGTCTTCAGGGAATCTAGTCAAGGTGAGCCCAAAGACTGAGGGAATCAGGGTGTGAAGATCTGGTCTTATACGTGAGAGAGAACATAGAGTCTAGGTCCCTGGAACATTCCTCAAGACATATTCCATACAAAGTCCTCATTTTCAACTACCTCTCTCCGGGGAAGATAGCACTAAGATGGCAGAAACAAGCGAACAAAGAAAGTGACAACACATTCAGTCACTGGAAGGATCCTTCCCTCACTAGGAATTAATAACCTGGGTTTTGGATGCCACTCCCCTGGGAGTTTGATTAGCAGGGGTCAGTCCCCAGGTATCTGATAGCCTCTGGTATATGAACAAAATTGGATTTCTGCACCTCTGCAGCCGCCCTGGGCTTCCAAGTAGCTCAGCTGGTAAAGAATCTGCCCGCAACGCAGGGGACCCCGGTTCGATTCCTGGGTTGGGAAGTACCCCTGGAGAAGTGATAGGCTACCCACTCCAGTATTCTTGGGCTTCCTTGGTGGCTCAGACGGTAAAGAATCCACCTGCAATGTAGGAGGCCTGGGTTTGATCCGGGGTTGGGAAGATTCCCTGGAGGAGGGCATGGCAACCCACTCTTAACATTCTTGCCTGGAGAACCCCCATGGACAGAGGAGCCTGGTGGGCTACAGTCCATGGAGTTGCCAAGAGTCAGACACGACTGAGCAGCTAAGCACAGTGCAGCAGCTGCCCTGTGAAGCCGCCCCCCGGGTGCAACACAGAAGTGGTTTCAGGGAGGCTGGCAGCACATCTTCAGGAGGCAACGGGTCAGAACAGGCCTGGGGTGCGGGTGGGGGTTCAGGGGTTAAAGACAGCCGCTCTGGCCACGAAGGCTCAATGACACTTGAGCCCCTCAAACGCTCCACCAAAGGACCTTTCTCCAATTTGTGAATGTCTCATGAGCATCTTACAAAGACATTCAACTTGCATCATCTAATTACACACTTAATAAATCACCCCTGGGGAGAGAAGAAAGCCACATGGTGTTCCTTGAACACAGCACATAGCCACCACGCAGGCACAGGGATGGATGGTAATCTGCCTCCTGCCCGCTCCACATGAGCGGGGCCCAGGCCACAGGCTGCAGGCAGGCATCACCTGGTGCACGTGGGACCCAGGAGACCCACAAATGACCCCTCACAGGGCCACAGCTTCAGCAGCTTCCCGCTTCCCAGAGACACGGATCTCCCCTATGCCCCTCACCTGAGCTGTCTCCCCTTCACTTCACAGCCTGCCAGCTACTCTGGGCTCCCAGAAGACCCAATACAGGACACTTGGAGGCTGAAGTTTGTCCTTTGAGATTCTCCCCCTTTCCCTCTCCTGGGGCATCTCCTCCCACAGCCAAGTGTTACAATAGTTAAGCTATTGCCTACGACTAAGATGGAGAGAAATAATTAAAGGTGAGTGTGGAAAATGCAAGCTTTTCTTTGGATTACTGTGGGCCTCTGCCTTGCTACCCAGGTGGCACAGTGGTAAAGAATCCCCCTGCCAATGCAGGAGATAGAACAGACGCAGATTCGATCCCTGGGTAGGGAAGATCCCCTGGAGTAGGAAATGCAAACCCACTCCAGTATTCATGCCTGAAAAATTCCATGGTCAGAGGAGCCTGGCAGGCTACAGTCTATTGGGTCTCGAAGAGTCAGACATGACTGAGCGCACACGCGCACACATACACACACACACTCTGAATTTGAGAAATGCAGACGTCTCAGGCCCCAACCCAGACTTACTGCATGTGTGCATACGTGTTCAGTTGCTTCAGTCCTGTCTGACTCTTTTCCAGCACTATGAACTGTAGCCCACCAGGCGCCTTTGTACATGGGATTCTCCAGGCAAGAATACTGGAGTGGGTTGCCATGCCCTTCTCCAGGGGATCTTTGAGACCCAGGGATCAAACCCACATCTCCTGAATTTCAGGTGGATTCTTTACTGCTGAGCTACCGGGGAAGCCCAGACCTACTGCATAAAAATCTTCATTTTATCAAGATCCCAGGTGATTCATAGGTTAGAACATGCTCTACAGTC
This sequence comes from Cervus canadensis, assembly GCF_019320065.1. NCBI lineage: Eukaryota > Metazoa > Chordata > Mammalia > Artiodactyla > Cervidae > Cervus > Cervus canadensis. The sequence goes on from NC_057401.1 coordinate 39,648,957, forward strand.
CTGGATTATTTTTTTCCTGGTAAATGAAGATCTAAATAAAGATCAAATGGTTACTTTAAGACAGCTTTTTTCCTTTTCTTGCTTCCTTTCTTTTTTAAAAATATTTTTGTACCATGGGCCTCTGTCTGGTGAAGTCTCAAAATGATATTTTTAAATACATAAAATACCTAGGATTACAAAGAAAGCCAATTATGTTGAAATACAATACCCTAAATATTTTAAAATGTACACTATCAAACCCATGTGCTTTTTTATTAGCACGTTAGGGATATCTATTAACAAATTAATTAACCGATTTTCAAAGGAGTAGTGAGTGTTTGATATCAAAAGATACCCACCCACAAATAGTGTGTACCATTTCTACTAGTGACAAAGACATGAAGACTACAAATACTACTGTGCTTTGTTGTCTGCATCCTTTATTGAAGGAAAACACTACATCTGAACTAGTGTTTAGTGACAACAAACATTTAACTTTCTTCCCTTCCAGGCTTACTGTCCCTACTCCCCCCGAAATCTATTAATAGAATCTAGGTTATTGAGGAGAGGACCTTACACAAAAGCAGTATAGGGAGAGATGCCCCATGTCTCTGATTCTGTTTGTCTGATCTTCGCTGGAGAACAAGCAGGTCAATCACTTTCTTCTCGTATAGCTACTGCATTTGCCTTCCTGGCTTCTGTGAGCTGGCTTCCCCACAAGTTCCCATCGCAGAGCTAAACACTTCGATGTGTAATAAGTACTTCTGATCAAATCCCTTAAGTTGGGATCTAAATATTTCTGAAAGAGACATGCCGGGCTCCACTGTGAATACCATTACACAGAGCCACTAAAATAATCCCATTTTGTAGGAAGCTGCCTTCTTCATCTGCGTAGATACTTCCATACAAATGTGGATTTAATATAGATTACAGACACTGAGTTCTGAAACATTTCCCCTGCTCTGCCAGGGAGCCCGGGGCAGCTCCCTGTCTTCTGGATCACGAGCACCTTTCCAGGAGGGTTTTCTTGCCAAGAATAAGCAACACTTCCCACAGCCATGTCAACTGTGGTTCTCAAAATAAGATCCACTTTCAGAAAAAGCCAACATCGATTTGTCTCTGAATTTCGAAATTGTGCATCTAAGTTGGCCACACCGCTCCATGGGCTATTTTCCCCTCACGCTAACCAAAATGCCGTGAAAGCAAAACGGGACCTAATGCAGCAGCCTTGGGGAGATCATTTGACACTCAGTTTGAACTCTCACAGAAAAGCTGTTACTACACAATGAGGCATTTCTCTAACAAAAACAGCTCATGTCAGTGTGTCTGAACCACAATGCTTACAAAAAAGAAGACAGACCTACACATTTGAGACACAGTCTTACATAAAGATTTATGCTCAGAAACAGCTGTGTTTCCAGATTCATGTGATCACTATGAATTAACTTCTAACTCTGACTTGCAACCCTTCACACACACACAGTCACTCATACTTAGCCTTTCTTCAATAGGTTTGCTCAGGGCTTCCCTGGTGGTAAAGAATCTGCCTGCCAAGCAGGAGACGTGAGTTTGATCCCCAGGTCAGGAAGATCTCCTGGCAAAGGAAATGGCAACCTACTCCAGTATTCTTGCCTGGGAAACCCCATGGACAGAGGAGCCTGGTGAGCTAGGCTCCATGGGGTCACAAAGAGTTGGGCACGACTGAGTGACTAAACAATATCAGGTTTGCTCACCTGAAAAAAGATGACTAAACCTTGCATTTTGAATGTCCCATTATGAGTAAGTTGCATCATCCTTATCTAGTTTTCCACCCATCGTGATTCAGGAGCTCATAATCTAAAGTAATGGAAGAAAAGAAAATAGTCCAGAAGCAGAGGAAACCTCACAGATTAGAGGGGCAATCTGTGGATAGTAAGAGTCTGTCATAGTAAATCACATCAGAATAAAATTGATTTTAAAAAATCAGTACTGTATTATTCACTGTCATGTGGCTTAGAAAGGTTCGATATCTCAGCTCTGAGACTGCTTAGGTTTCGGAGTAACCTGGCGGCTGCTGCTGGAGTAGATGAACTCATAGTTAAAAAAGATTAAAACTGATAATAGATCCTCTCTCCATTCTGAAATCCCAATGACAACAAATGTAATTAATTAAGCCACAGAAATGACTCATGTTTCTCCCAGTGAGAGTTTGAAGTGACTCCACTCACTTTTAAGATGAGGTGTTAAATTGTTGTTACCATAAGAAACTCATTAAGAATGTCTAATTAGCCATAGACACAGAACATCTAAGGCCTCAGCATTTTGCAAACGGCAAGATCTCTACCACACAAAATTTGGTCAGGCCACCAGGACCCCAGCAAAACCCTCACGCATTGAGAGGTCCCCGGGTCCGTGTCTCAGTTTCAGGTTTCCATTCTCTTTTAACCTTCTTTGACTCACTCGAGGGAGAAACTGAAGTCAAGCAAGTTCGAGCCTGTAAAAAGGATTGTGCAAAAGACTCAGCTTTACAAACCCAAACTGCATCCTTCATTTCTGCCACCTTCTTCCCTGCAGTGCTCAGAAGTAATTTTCTGTTTCCCCCTCCAGGTCTTTACTGCTCCCTTGCCAAAACCGTCTTGCATCTGCTACAATAAAATACCTGTGATACTTTTCAAAGCCAGCAGCTTCCTGCCAACAGTCAACCCTCTACCCCACAGGCAGCTGTCTGAGAACTTCAGTCAAAGTGTTGCAAGCTGAAGGTGACGGAATCTGGCAAGTCCAAGGTGGGATTCCTTGGAAGACAGACCTTCCTCTTGCTGATAGAACTAACCGGTCAGCAGGAGAAAATAGGATTCTTTTGCTAAAGGGGCAGATATGGGAGCAGAAGGCAAGAGGAAAGGGTTGCTGCACCATCCAGAGCAACATGATAAATCCTGAGATTCATGCCATTTATAAGGTCAAGTGTGGCACCTGTGAATTCCTTCTCCTTTCCCCCTGGCATGGGTGCTTCCATTCATGTTCTGCTTTGGGTAGGATTCTAAATTGTTCCTTGCAGGACTACTATATATATATATATTTAGTACTACTAAATATATATTTAGTATATATATATATATATATATATTTTTTTTTTTTTTTGGTAGGGGAAGGGAGGACAGCTGGTAAGAATGTTTAAGTTTTTGTTAAAAGGGGAAGGCTTGATGTAATAAACTGTATAAAACAGGAGGCCATCTATCTACCATTCAGGGGGTAACCTGCACTTACTGGTTGGAGGAGTCTCACTGAAACGGGGCGGGGGGGGGGGGCGCTTTTCACCAAACTTATTCCCAAGGGCCACTCTCGCCTTTCCTTAGACTTGCCCTATTCTGTCAATTTCTAACATGGTTTTCATCTTTAAATTTGGGAAGAAAAACAGTGTGGAAGCTAGAAAAGCAAAGAAGACGGTCCAAGAGTGTCTTGTATTAAGACTGCATGATAGGTCCCAAACCTCAAAACTACCAAAAATCTAAACCAGGAGGTGAGCTCTTTTACCAAAGGAGTTACTTTGGATCCTTCTAAGTGCAGAGTTCTTCTGGTACATGTAAAACAGAGCTGAATTGCTTCTTCTGGAGAAGGAAATGGCAACCCACCCCGGTATGCTTGCCTGGAAAATCCCATGGACAGAAGAGCCGGGTGGGCTACAGTCCATGGAGTCACAAGGGTCCAACATGACTAGTCCGACACGACTAAACCACCACCATTGCTTCTTCAGAAAGAGATTAAAAAACGGGGAGGATCTAGCATCCAGGATCACTGATGGGCCTGACTCACTGCACAGGGACCTCATATCTGGACTGAGACAGCCCAGGCCCTGCCCCACTTGAGGCCATCTATAGAGCCATGGTGTGGCTGCACATCCATGCACACCTGGGTGGAACAAATCGAGGGCCCTGGGTCAGACATGCCCACGGGGAGAGGCACACTCAAGCCTGCTCCTTTGCTAAACAGGGCACATGCCACGTCAGTGGAGGCGGACCCTCCACTTTGCTTTGTTGTTCACCGGCCATGGAGAAAAGGCAGAGAAGCTGTTGGGACCTTCAGGGTGAAAGAGATTTTATGCTACACTTCCTAGACTTCACTGCAGGAAATGTATAGAAATCAGGTTTGGAACTGAGAGGGTGCCTTGCCTACAGAAATTCTTAAGGAGTTCTTAACGTGTTGTTTAGTCACTAAGTTGTGTCTGGTTTTTTGTGACTCCATGGATTGTAGCCCTCCAGGCTCCTCTGTCCATGAGATGTCTCAGGCAAGAATACTGCAGTGGGTTGCCCTTTCCTACTCCAGGGGCTCTTTCCGATCCAGGGATCAAACCTGGAACTCTTGCACTAGAGGTAGATTCTTTACCACTGAGCCACCAGGGAAGCCCTCTTAACTTGTATGTGAACACAAAGTGATCTCTGACAGCCACTGAGATGTGAAATTGACTCCCGCCACTGACATGATCATTAGTTCTCTATCTCAGAATCATAACTTCTATTTGCTCAGCTGTTCCTCCCCTTTAGGTCTATACACTTTTGCAACCTATGTACACATCTAGCTTGGTCTTTTATTCTGTTCACCATCAGGAAAAAGCTTATGAGCAGAGGTCAGACTCTGGCTCTGTCCAGAGAACCAAAGAGAGCGGTGAATGGGCCAAGGTTGAGCCAAAGCACTTTGTCCTCCCAACACGCTATAAAAGAGGGGGCTAACTAAGGGCTGCTCATAGCTTGTGCTACACTTCAGCTCCTGATTAGACTTTGTCTCTTGAGGGGCCAGCTTGCTGCTGGGCTCGGAAGTGAAAAGGTCCCTCTCACTGCCTCTAGTGACCAGGCAGCTCTAGGCCTCTGAGCTGCATACCACTTACTCACGCAGACGCCTTCTGAGAAACCAAAGCTGACCCTTCACCTCCACTGAGTCCGGTCACACAGACCACGCTGTCAAGGGTCAGTGTGATCAATTCCCTCATGTGTTGTGATTCCTGATTAACTGCCCTTCACTTGGGGAGCCCAGGCCTCCATTTGGTTGGCTTCCAGTTGAGTTTCAGCAGTTACGCAAATCAGATTTCTGACTGTGTCTGAAATTCTGGTGCATACAGGAATGGCAGGTTGCTTAATCTCTAAATTCAGAGCCAACCCCCTTTCTAAATACAGACAAAGGTGCAGCCTGGCTCACGTGGTCGGTTAAAGGACCCACCCTCGCCAGCTATGACAACCTGACTTATCAAGTGTACTGCCGCCATCTTGTTTTCTAGGTGCCAACTCCCATGGGCACCATATGTACACATTTTCATCCTTCCTCACTTGTTTTCATTCTGTCAAACTCGGCCCTACCCCCATTCTTCTCTACTGACAGCATCCACTTTCCAAATACAGGAGGCTAGATGACTGCAATGTCTTGGAGGAAAAAAAAAATTATACCAGTGTTTTTCTTCTTAAACTACAACATTCTTGTGAAAAAACTTTCCTTTGTTTCTGCAATCCACAGTAAGCTACTTACAAAGGTAAGCTACACATCCAGGCCTGCAGTTTTGACACAAGTTAAAACATGAACAAGGTCACTAGATTTTCCTCTTATTAGAAATGACATTAATAGTGAAATCCCATGCTGGGTCAATGAGAATCGCATGTTCAGGGGTCAGCATAGTTGGCCGAAAGTAAGCGCTCTTATAGCCAATAAGGAAACACTTCTAAATGTGAGAAAACATGATATTCATTTATTTATTTTACAGAAAACATCTTTTTCTTTCCCCCAAAGTGACAACACCAAACAACTCAGATTGTACCTGTCTGGCCCAGCAATCAAATCTGCAAAAGGGGGGAAAGGAAATCAATCATTTCTGAGTGAGATAGCAGAGTTCTGTTCCCCCCTCAGATTCTTTCAGTGGCATGTCTGCCCATGTGATACCTACGCGTGTGTGGTATCTACTACTCATGGGTACCTACACCAGTGGGTTCCCCAATGAGGGGAGAGGGTGAAAATCCAACTGTAGACATAGTTTGCCTGACATTTCTTTCCTAATGTTTGGATCCTGCAGAAAATCCTCAACTTCCTGGCTCCTGAATCTCCCCTTTTGGAGGTAGTCATACCATCTAACACAGACTGAGACAGTAAAATTAGTTTCCAAAATGAACAGCTCATCTGAACTGCCAAAGATGTAATGCGCTGATCAACCTACTGGTCACGCTGCTTCTGAGCGATGTCAATTGAGGTTGGCAAACATCTCCCTCATTGGAAAAGACCCTGATGCTGGGAAAGATTGAGGGCAGGAGGAGAAGGGGACAACAGAGGATGAAATGGTTGGATGGCATCACAGACTCAAGCAAGCTGTAGAAGATGGTGAAGGACAGGGAAGCCTGGCGTGCTGCAGTCCATGGGGTCGCAAAGAGCTGGACATGACTGAGCAACCGAACAACAATAGTCAACGATCCATATTTTAGGTTTTGAAGGCCACATCTGTCTCAGTCCTGTATTTTTTATCTCTTGTCCTGTATTTTTTATCTTCTTTTTCCTTGAAAACGGAAACCACATTCTTAGCTCTGGAGCCATTCAAAAACAGGCTGGGGAAGGCTGGATTTGGCCCACAGGTCACAGTGTGTGACTGCTTCCAGAACAGACCCTAGGAAGGAGTCTGTCTGCCTGCCTGACTTGCCTTAATTCCCTGCAAATAGCACCTGGGACAGACTGGTGTGAAGGACGGGGGACCAGGGGGACTCATGCAAAGGTAGATGGTAGCAAGAGTGGGTGGGGGTGGAGAGGTGTCCTAAAGACCACAGGAGTGCTGCTCCCCCACCCATAAATAGGTCTAGCTGTGGAAGGCTGAAAAGTCAGAGATAAGGTTTGGGCTTGCCTTGACTAAGCACAGCCATCTCCCAGCCCTCCAGGCCTAAAATGCAAAGCCACAGGGCTTGGCCACCACAGCTTGAAGACAACAGTCAGCCAGTGAGCAGTTACCAAAGCAGCTCTCACATCTGCCTTCCCAGACACACCCCTGCGGCTAGCAGGGCATTCTCAAAAATTCCGAGGGTGCGGAACTTATTCTGCTGGAATACAGTTCTCTGCCTGATTCTGACACTCCTGTCATGCTGACCACACATGCCACTTCCAACCTACCCCAGCTCAATTTCATGGCACTCTGACCACTTTAGTGTGGGGGAAATCTAGGTGCAATTATCCAGGCGCCAACCAGAAGCAAAGCCTGGAAACAGTTCAGAAGCCCAGGCTTGCGATGGTCTTTTTTTTTCTGTTCTGCTTCCTTATCACAAGCCCCAACGATGGAAAGGATGCTCTGAGATTCAGCTACAACCGCGGGAGCCACAAAACAGTCCTTAAATTATCCTGGAGTGTGACTGCCACGCTTGGCCCTCCCTGTTTATTTTCTGCTCCCGAGTATGAAGACGGCATGGTGACAATTTCTAGCCCTCTTCCCATCACATCACCATCCCCCCCCCCCCCGCCCGCCCCGACCGCTGCCGCCCCCAGACAAATATTCAGGATCCACACTTTACTCTCACCATTCTTTCCAATTCCCTGACTGAGAAGCAGAGGCAGCCCGCCTTAATGGAGAAAACATTAGTGCATTCAGGCTTCGCTCTGGACCCCAGTCAATTTCTGGACATTTCACAGCTGTTATACATCCACCTCCTTTCTTACAAAAGCTAGTAAAAACTAGCAAACACCTTATGAGCGCTGAAATATGAAAACACAGCAACCTTCAAGCCGGCAAATCAGTTTCTGGTTGGCTATCTTCAAAGTATTTGTTCTAAAACAGTGTCTGTAGCTCGTTGATTCTCTGTCAATTTTTAAATCACTTTTAACTTAAATGTTATATGATTTAGGGAGGCGAATTTTTTTAAGGCAACACCTACAATATAGCTGTCACTTGGTCATCAAACTAGTAACTGAGGAAATCTCTGGCTTGGGCATCATTCAGGCTCTAAGTCTGTTTCTTAGGTCAATATTATCTTCTCATTTCTCATACACTTAAAAAAAACAACAACAAAGAAACCTTGAAAGACGTGTAAATTGTGTGCAGGGAGAAAATGAGACTCTCCTGGCTGCTCAGGTCTCACTCGCCTCCTACCTGCTTCAGGAGCTGACTGGGTGAGCGTTCTCTGCTGTCTTTCACAGCCGTTGACACAGGACAGACTCCAAAGTGTGGTTCGCTTCATTTCCCTTTTCCATTCAGTTCTTTAAAGTCCTGGGTTATTAACTATCAATGAACATGTGAACCCTGCCAGTGCGAGCTCCAACTTCCTGCCAAGTCCCCATACTCTCCGGAGCTCAGGAGTGTGAGCTCTCTCTTGCTGTGTCTCTCTCTCCTCCCTCCTCCTCTCAGCTTCACCTCCTGAGTGCGATGGCCCCACCCACAGCACTCAGATCATTTTTCATTTATGAGTGCATCCTGCTAAACTGTTTGCAACAGGACAAACCAACCCCTGCCCTTCCAGCATCGTGGAACCAGGCTTTGGTTTTCTGGGACCACGGGGGCATCCAACCCTGGCGGAGGTTACCCACACCTTCCTCCTGGAGCTGTCTGTGGATCAGTTCTTTCACCAGCAAAGGAAGCACACCTTGGTGATGGAGTTGAAATGGCTTCGTTCGACACACACCACCACCGCCCACTGAGAAGGGTGTACAATTTCAGGCCAAAGACAACCAGAAATATACTGAGATGTGTACTTCACGTGCTCCCCAAATGTGAAGCCAGCATAAGGGGTCAAGAAGCTTTCCCCTCAGTCACCTAAGGGTTCACAACAAACTATTTTACTTTGCATTTTCTTTCTTTTTTAAAAATTGTTTATTTTTAATTGGAGAATAAGCGTTTTACAATATTGTGTTGGTTTTTTGCCATATATTGACATGAATCAGCTATAGGTATATGCATGTCCCCTCCCTTGTGAACCTCCATTCCACCTCCCACCCCTCTAAGTTGTCACAGAGCATCAGATGTAAGCTCCCTGCAACAGAAAAATTCCACCAGCTCTCTAATTTTACACATGGTGATGCATATGTTTCAGTGTTACTCTCTCAATTCTTCCCACCTTCTCCTTCCCTCCCTGTGTCTACAAGTCTACTTTGCATGGGCTTCCCTTATGGCTCAGCTGGTAAAGAACCTGCCTGCAATGCAGGAGACCTGGGTTTGATCCCTGGGTTGGGAAGATCCCCTGGAGAAGGGAAAGGCTACCCACTCCAGTATTCTGGCCTAGAGAACTCCATGGACTGTATAGTCCATGGGGTCGCAAAGAATCAGACATGACTGAGCGACTTTCACTCTCTTCCTTCCTCCCTGTGTCTACAAGTTTACTTTGCATTTTCTATCAAAGGGCTAGTTCTTATCGTATCCAAATGGGAATAAAAATCAAAACTTTAAATAATTTTCCCATCATGACCTCCAGGCTACAATTTTCCTAATCCAACAGTACTTCTGTTTTCTACCGCAGGACACTACCAGCAAAACCAGAGATTATCAGCCAGCCCTAGAGACTGAATTTTATAGAAATGATTGGATTTTACTCTCTAAGGAAACAGAATGAAAAGAAACCAGGTTTCCATACATAAATCAGGACTTCCACTATGTGTAAAATTCACCTTAAATTCTGCAACTAGAGGAAAAAAGAGTCTTTCATGATCCATCAACCAAAGACAGAGGTCTTTAAAACCCTACAATCATCATGGCAGGTATGAGACTTCACAAACTGTTTAAATGGGAATAATGCTACTAAAATGTCAACCATTCTTCAGAAGCCACACTTGTCAGGAATAAAAGAGCAAATGTTGTCTGTTTGTTGCAATCACCACCATCCGGTCATGTGTCTGGGGACTCCTGGGTTTTAGGACAATTTGTTGTTGTTGTTGTTTTTTTTAGGACAATTTGTTTTTAATCTATATATTCTTTTTAGAGTTTAATCACTACGGATCCCCCCAACAAGGAACACCGGACTGTCATAGCTTGTCCCAAACACCATGGGAGGAAGTTCTTCATTCTTCAAAATTGTTTTTTAAGTGTTTCATATATTTAAAAAAATGATGACTGACTGTCCCAGAAAGTCTGGTTTTCTATGTGTTGCTTGGTTTTGTTGTTTTTTATAATAAGATGGTTAAAATGTCTCCTAGAAAGAAAATGCTATATATTTCTGCACACACTCCAAATCAGGTTACAGTCATCCGAACACCTTAATACCACATCCATGGGAGAAAAAAAAATAAGCCATCTGCCTTTTACAGGTGAGAAAAAGAAAAGTAAGATAAAAAGTCACGGATGTATACATGATGTTTCACTGGTGGGGCACAGAAAACTGACAGGAGGATTAGTGCCAAGTCTCCAAACCCAAACAGGGAATCCAGGGCCAGTCTGAATTTTCACATGCAGTCCAGAGGCCAGAGAGTTGATCATGCAGGTGACCACCTGGGACTTACCTTCCCTGTTCAAGGAAAGTAGTTTAGCTCAGAAGAATAAAATCGGTTGTTTAAAAAAATTTTTTAAAGAAGTGGGGGGAAAAAAGGATGTTAAAATTTTCTTGGCCCGTGACCAAGCCACAGTCTTAACAAAAGGTAAAATTTGCTTATAGAGTATTCTCTTCAGTATTAGTTTATGACATGTGCCAAAAATCTATGGCGGAACCAGTCATTCCACCTTTCTTTTGTCCTATTTTCTCAACAAGTATGGATGATATACCACGCAATTTTGCTTTATGCGGAAATGCTACTACATTTACTCATAAAATGAGCCATGAAGCATGTACTAGAATGCAGCAAGTACAGAGCCATCAGAAACATCCAGCCATCCAAGATTTCAGGGCAGATGAGTTTCTGGTCAAACTGTCCATGTTAAAGAGTCTGGGGCTCAGGAAATCTCTGGTGGGCCAGAGGTTAGGTCCACTGCTGAGGACCCGAGTTCAATCTCTGATTGGGGATCTAAGATCCCTCAAGCCTCAAAGCATGGCCAAATGAAATAAAACAATCAACTTCCGATGTCTGTTAAAGAAATAAAAAGGCATTAAAAAAAGAAGAATCCGGAGCTCTGCTTCCATCTCACCTGCCATGGTTCCTGGGCTTAGAAGACCACGATGCCCTCCCCTTATATTACCTGGGAGGTGCCCCATCTATTACTTAGTTGTACTTTCTCATTGGTGGGGATGTGGAGAAAGAGGCCCCAAGAGACAAGGGAACTTGCCAAAGTCAGGGCACATCAGTGGAAATACTGACACTGAACAGAGATCTTTCAGATTCAAACTCTAGGACAGAGCTGGCTGGACAAAAACAACAGGCATGAGCTCAGTGATGGCTGTCCAGTTGGTAACAAAGTCCATCATGAGGACACACACGCTCCCGTGAGCCAAAGCAGAAGAGTCACAAATGAAGTATCAGAAGGACAAGGAACTCAGAAGTGATTCTCCAACAGAGAAAAGAATCCACAATACCACAAAAGCCTATGGACACTTCTGGGTACATACCCCAAAGAATCGGAAGCAGGACACAAAGGGCTATTTGTACAGTCACATTCATAGCAGCAACGCCTAAAAGGTGAAAGCAGCCCAAGTGTTCACTGATGAATGAACAGAAAAACAAAACGTGTTACATACATAGAACAGAATAGCATTGAGCTTTAAAAAGTTTGGAAACTCTGACATATACTACAACAGAGATGAACCAGGAGGACATTATGCTCAGTGAAACAGACCAATCACAAGAAGACAGATATTAAATGAGACACCGAGAGAAGTCAAATCCACACAGACAGAAGGCAAAATGGTGGTCCAGGGACGGTGGAGAGGGGAGAATGGGCAGTTACCGTTTAATGGGCAGTTTCAGTTTTGCAAGATTAAAGATGTTCTGGAGAAGAACGGGGTTTACATAACAATAAGAACATACCTTATACCACAGAACTATACACTGAAAAATGGCTAACACTTTTCCATTAAAATTTTATAAATTTAGCCCAAATTTATATTACATAAACTTTATATTATACATACAGTTGTCCCTTGGCATCTGCAGGAGACCAGTTTGAGGACTCACCATAGACATCAAAATCCATGTACACTCAAGTCCCAAGTTGGCCCTCATATCCATGGATTTTGCATCCACAGATTCAACCAACCTCTGATCATAAACATAAGTACTATATGTATCAAAAAAAAGCTCACATAAGTGGACCCACATGGTTCAAACCCACATTGTTCAAGCGTCAACTATATTTTGAAAAAGCCAGCGGAATTTTAATTTTATTTACAATTTCCCGTTGGTCAGTCCTAAGGCTATCGGGCTTCATATTATCGAAGCCACAGAGTGAAAGGCTACCACTTGCCAAAATTCATGAATGACTTGCAAACACAGAAAGCACTCAAGTTTCCGTCTCTTTTTCCCATCCCCCAGTCAGAAATAGTTCACAGGGAATTATGAAAGCCAGTAGGTACTCGGTTTGTCTCCATGACCTGTGATGGGAGACGATAGTGAGGCTGATGGGAACACCCTGCCGCTTGTGCAAGCAGGGACAGCTGTGACCTGGCAACTGAGAGAAGCAGCTCTCTTCCAACTCCCATCATCAATGCGGAGGGTTCACAAACACCCTTGAGAAAGTCAAGCTCTATGCAGCTATAATTTTTTCGTCTCTTCCACAAAGCCCTCTTAAGAGCTCACATACCCTTTTACCTCACTCCACTTTGACAGCATATACAGATGCCGTCATGCTTTTTTTGGTCCTTAATTATATACAGAACTGATTTTAAGCTGTTATATGTGTCCAATGAGACCCTACATTGCTGGTGGATAGAACTTCCCAGCTCTCCGACCATCAGTTCTCAGCCTTCATCCTTGAGCTCTCTCCTCCCTCCTGGAGGAACAGGGTAGCTGAAGAAGCACAGGCATTTCTCTCTCTTTTCTCTTCCCTGGCTTATCCCTTCTACATCTATGGCAGTAACAACCAAGGAAGAGCCGCCAACTCTTCAACCTCCATCTCTCTTCAGAGTTTCAGACCCAGATCTCTGCCTACCTCCTGCTCAGATCCAACAAGATGTCTTTCAGGCATCTCAAACTCAGCAGGGCCTGAAATAAAGCCCATCATGTTCTCTGTCACCTGGTTCCTTCTCGTATACTTCCTCTTTTCATTAATGTCAATCCCCACTCACTCAAGAGCTCTTGAGAGGGTCTTGAACAGCAAGGAGAGCAAACCAGTCAATCTGTTAGGGGAAGCACACCGATTGAAACCTCCCACCCTGGCCAGGCACCATAGTAATTATCTGCATGAGTTGTTTTATGACAGGAGGTCCTGGTACGGAACAGGGAACTAATAAGCCTCCACCAACCAGAAGAGTTCAGGAAAAGTCACAAGGAGACACCACCTGTCTGACCACCTCCCAGAATTCTTCTCTCTGGCATCCATCTTGGCTGAACAAGGCATGCACCACCAGGAAGGACCCTGAGTCAGAATGATTAGCTAAGGACAACCCGGAAACTAACCCCATCACCATAAAACCCAAGACGGCAAGCCATGCGGCAGAGCAGTTCGCCCAGGTGCCCTTTCCCAATAAAATCTCTTGCTTTGTCAGCACATGTGTATCCTCAGACAATTCATTTCTGAGTGTTAGACAAGAGCCCAGTTTCGGGCCCTGGAAGGGGTCTCCCCCTTCCTGCAACAAATCCTCAAGGAAATCAACCCTGAATATTCATTAGAAGGACTAATGTTGAAGCTCCAATACTTTAGGCACCTGATTCAAAGAGCTGACTCACTGGAAAAGACTCTGATGCTGGTAAAGACTGCAGGCAAAAGGAAAAGGGGGTGGCAGATGATGAGATGGTTAGATAGCATCACTGACTCAGTGGATATGAGTCTTAGCAAACTCTGGGAGATAGTGAAGGACAGGGAAGCCGGGCGTGCTGCAGTCCATGGGGTTGCAAAGGGTCAGATACAACTTAGTGACTGAACATCTACAAAAGTCACTCAAGCACAGATGAATCATTGTCAGCTCCTCTCACATTTGGTGTGAGATCCTCTACCTCTTAAAATCTTTTACACGTGCCTTCCCCTGTATCCTGTCACAGTTTACGGCTTTGACTCCACACTACTCTCTCTTCCTCAGTTGTTGATCCCTTCAATCTAACATAGTCTTATGTATTTACCATCGGATGCGCACTGAGACATCCAATGGTAAACACATTAAGAGCAGCTTGATAATTCCTCATTGTGCTAATTCTCATGCCCAAAGAATAAAGCCATTCTTGATCTCCCTCCAGTGACTACATCAGGAAACATGTTAGCCGCTGCTTTTTCGTGTATCTGTGTTTGCACATAAGCCAGTGCCTTTCCCCTACAGGGAGGAGGAGGGGTTGCTACTGGCATCTACTGGGTAGAGGTCAGAGTTGCTGCCAAACTCCTAACAATGCATGAGACAGCCCTCTTCAACAAATGACAAATCAGACAGGTTCTTAAAGCCTTATATTATACTGTTCATTGTTATGATGATGGCTTCCCATTCTAGGGACCGCAAGCACAAAAGTTGTCAGGGTGCAGGAAATTGAAAGAGAAAAGCAGGTTAGGCAAAAGGCGTGTCCTTCCTAAAGTATTCTGATTCAAAATTCCAAAAACTCTGAGCTGAATCCAGCAGCAAAAGAGTGGGTTCACAGCTTCTCAGAGGCTTCTAAGCAGGGGTGGGGGATGCTCACCTTTCTGGCACTGGTTTCCTTATAAGTACTGGATCAATGTTTATTGAAAAGTTCCCTCTTATATTTCACTTCAAAACCTGGCATGCTCCCAGGTTCCAGTAAACAAATGGAAAAACAGGACAATACTCTCAACTCATATCTTTTACACAGTTTCACTGTCCTTTTGAATTTTCCCCTCAAGGATTCTTTCTTCATAATCTTTCTAATAACTTTAGCTTATAAAAAAAAAACAAAAAAAACACCACTCTATAAAGTACCAGTTTGAGGAGATGTTTTATGAGGGAAGGACTCCATTCTCAAATTTGTGTCCAAATCTTATGTTATCAACCAGTTCTCATTCCTGTCTTTTTATAACATAGCTTACTCATCAATAACAAGTGCTTTGAGGACTTTTTGAAAAACTTTCAGGCATTCTCCTTGGCCCTCCTTTGGTATAGAGCATTTTTTTGGTTTAAACTTTCCTTTGTGTGCAGAAAGTGCCAACTCCCCCTAACTCAGTCCCCATTCTTCAGGGACTGGGACCCTTTTCTCTTTCTCATAGCTGGTCTCCACATCTCAATGGACATGGATACGCTGAAATTGCCCTAAAGTGTTCTTTAGGAATGAACTGCCCTGGGTAAGGATGGATCAATGCCAAGGGAGTTCACATTGGGATAAGAAACTGCAATGGAACAGGAAGTGCAAGGTGGGGAACAGGAAGTGCAAGGTGGGGAACAGGAAGTGCAAGGTGGGGAACAGGAAGTGCAAGGTGGGGAACAGGAAGTACCCGGATGAGTCCCAGGACCTGGTTCCTGGACAAGGACAGCTGTCTCTTGGGGCTACTGGTCATCTCAGGTCAACTTTTCAGAATCAAGGCCCATTAATGAGGATTAGGTCAGTCCATGAACAAAGATACACATGTTTCTTCCGGACACAGATGGAGAAAAGGACCAATCACCTCAGGGCAAGGAAAACCTAACTTCAGAGAAGCAGAAAGCCTTTATGACTTGCATAAATGACCAATTCCCCCAGAGAAATCCGGAACAGTACATGCCCTCACATCAAGGCATTTACACCTTCCTGGCCTCTAGTGACCCACCAGAGGTCTTGGTTACCAGCTGAATCCAGCCCCATCACAACTTGAACTCACTCCTGTGAATCCTGCCCTAACCTGAGGACTCCCTGGACCAGGCCATGGGAGTCTGTCGTTACTCACACTCAGAGGAGCAAAGGGAACAACGCACTTCCTTGGCCGATGTCATGGCCACCTGCAGCTGGAGATCTCTCTCTCCAGGCCTTGGCATCTCTAAGAAATCAATTTCAGGAGCATCCCTGCATACAGTTCCCCAAAGCTTCAGTATATGGTCTTATTAGTGTCCATGAGATTAACTCTTAAAACCAGAATCAAAGTAATTAAGAAGAGCCTTCTGGAACTTCCCTGGTGGTCCTGTGGCTAAGAATCCACCTGCCAATGCAGGGGACATGGGTTCGATCCCTGCTCCAGTAAGATCTCACGTATAACGGGTCAACTAAGCCCACGTACTACAATCACTGAAGCCCTAGAGACCAAGCTTCACAACAAGAGAAGCCACCACAGTAAGAAGCCCATGCACTACGACAGAGCAGCCCCCACTCCCCACAAAGAGAAAAGCCCGAGCACAGAAACAAAGACCCAGGACAGTCAAATGTGAGTAAATAGACAAAACTAATGAAAAAAAGGGCCTCCTCTAAGAATTTGGGGGCAGATGAGACTGTCTACATGAAAAGGTTTCCATTGGGGTGAGCAAGTGTGCTAAATGAAAAATGATGGCTAAAAGGTAATGAGGATAAGGAATTCCAAGGGAGGTGTCATCATGGGCTGGGACAAGCAGGACAAACTCTCCCGAGGATGTGGGTCTTAAGTAAAGGCTGCTTCTTGGTTTTGACGTTTTCCCCACCATTTCACACTCCTCCTTTCACAGAGGAGAAGAAAGTAGGCAACTCCTCATGCTTGCTGCACCTGGAGACAATTGTGTTCCAGCCCAACCCACCTAACCTGGCATCATCACAGGGAACACAGCATGCCAGATGCCAGGCTTGTTAAACAGACCCACTGGAATGGACTGCTGCCAGCTAGGTTCAGGATCACACTGCTGCCCACACTGGCTTGGAGCCCATGACAAAGTCAACAGTCACAACTCCATTAAGACTCTACACAAGGAAACAAATATGGTGGGCTTGGAATTCCCCCCCCCCCTTTATATTTTATTTTGACTACATTGCTATTGTTCAGTAGTCGAAGTAGCCACTCATTTGGTTCTCAGAAACTGAAGGCAGGGTGGATGGATTGTTGTTGCTTAGTCGCATTGCTGTATTAGACTCTTTTGTGACTCCATAGACTGTAGCCCACCAGACTCCTCTGTTCATAGGATTTCCCAGGCAAGAATACCAGAGTGGGTTGCCATTTCCTTCTCCAGAGGATCTTCCTGATCCAGGGATCAAATCCATGTCTCCTGCATTGGCAGGTGGATTCTCCACCACTGAGCCACCAGGGAAGCCTGTGTCGTAGATGGTTAAATACTCCATAATGACTCTGCTGAGCGAGGTACATCCTAAATGCACATAGACTGCAGGAGTGTATACACATTCTAGAAGGCTCAGAAGCAGGAGGCTGAGTTCTAGGTGGTTCCCAACATCTGGAGAATAAGCTTAGCACCTTGCCAAGGTGCTAAGCAGTCAAGGGAAGCCGCTGAGCTATGCTTCTTCAATCACTTGAACAGAGTGTACACCCAATGCACGCCCTGCACCTGCGACCAGGCTGCAAGTGCATTTCAGAAGGGCTGGTGTAACCTGCATGAACTGGAAATCTGTTTTTTGTTTGTTTGTTTTTTTTTAAGTGGTTTCTGTGACAGCCAACTCCTTCCCTCCCTGTCTGTCTTTTCTTCTGTAGGTTTAACAGTCTCAATGGAATTCCCCAAATTCCCCATGGTGCTCAGAGTTCTAAAGGTTTACTGCATCCCTTCTGTTATTTGCAGATCTCAAAATAATTCCTCTTCACAAAAATACACAGTCCCCTAAGCTTACCAAGTCTACGTTAGGATGAAAAATTATTAACTTTCCTACTCAAGTAGGGAAGGGTGGAGTGAAAGCCTTGGAGGAAGAAATCTATCAAAACCCACTAAATGCTCAATGACATGTTTGGGCTCAGCTGTATTTTGAAAGTATTTCTTGTCTTTACCAAGAAGACTCTTCTCTCAGAATCACATCTGGTTCTGCGGTGGTAGGAACTTGACTTCCCCAACCTCAGCTTTCAGAATGCTAGTGAGGAAGCTGGGTCACGTATGGAAATTTCTTTCTATGAGCCTGCAAACAATCACTTATTTGTTCCCCACCCCCCTTTTTTCACTCACAAGAAGAATTTCTCTAAATAACCGGAGATTTCTCATGGGAATCAAGCAGTGGTGACTTCCAGGTCTCAAACTTATCTAAAAGAGTTCAAAAACAAAAGACACAAGAATGTGCCTCGCAAGCCTATAACAATGCAAATTCTGGCAATGAGAACAGCAGCCAAAACATGTAACTTCTAGTACCTCTGTGGAGGGTGGCCACCGGGTAAAGTCTCTTTAGTTTGTATTTGCTCCACTAGGAATGTGTGGGCCTCCTAGCACTGACCAACTGAAATTTAATTCTAAGACCTATGAAAAAAGTTTGCATAGGGCCTTCATAATCTAGGGTTTCTCTGGTGGCTCAGATGGTAAAGAATCTGCCTGCAATGTGGGAGTCCCAGGTTTGATCCCTGGGTCGGAGAGATCCCTTGGAGAAGGGAATGGCTACCCATGCCAATATTCTTGCCTGGAAAATCCCATGGACAGAGGAGCCTGGCATGCTATAGTCCATAAGGTCGCAAAGAGTCAGACACAACTGAGTGACTCACACTTTCATAATCTACATAGCAAGGATAATATCAGACTCCAAAAGATACCAACTCAGTTCAAAAGCATCAAAAATTACTTTAGCTACAATTGTTTATACAGTTAGCACTGATTTCAGAATGCCATCAACAGAGAACCATGCAAAGAAATAGAGGAAAACAACAGAATGAGAAAGACTAGAGATCTCTTCAAGAAAATTAGAGATAACAAGGGAACATTTCATGCAAAGATGGGCTCAATAAAGGACAGAAATGGTATGGACCTAACAGAAGCAAACGATATTAAGAAGAGGTGGCAAGAATACACAGGAGAACTATACGAAAAAGATCTTAATGACCCGGATAACCATGATGGTGTGATCACTCACCTAGAGTCAGACAGTTAGGGCCTTAGGAAGCAGTATTAAGAACAAAGCTAGTGGAGATGATGGAATTCCAGCTGAGCTATTTCAAATCCTGAAAGATGATGCTGTGAAAGTGATGCACTCAATATGCCAGCAAATTTGGAAAACTCAGCAGTGGCCACAGGACTAGAAAAGGTCAGTATTCATTCCAACCGTAAAGAAGGGCAATGCCAAAGAATGTTGAAACTACCACACAATTGCACTCATTTCACATGCTAGCAAAGTAATGCTCAAAATCTTTCAAGCTAGGCTTCAACAGTACATGAACTGAGAACTTCCAGATGTTCAAGCTGGATTTAGAAAAGGTAGAGGAACCAGAGATCAAACTGCCAACATCTGTTGGAGCACAGAAAAAGCTACAGAATTCTAGAAAAACATCTACTTCTGCTTCATTGACTACGCTGAAGCCTTTGGCTGTATGGATCACAACAAACTGTGAAAACGTCTTCAAGAGATGGGAATACCAAACCACCTTACCTGACTGCTGAGAAACCTGTATGCCGGTCAAGAAATAACAGAACCGGACATGGAACGGACTTGCTCCAAATTGGGAAAGGAGTACATCAAGGCTGTATATTGTCATCCTGTTTATGTAACTTACAGGCAGAGTACAGCATGTGAAATGCTGGGCTGGATGAAGCACAAGTTGGAATCAAGCATGCCAGAAGAAATATCAATAACCTCAGATATGCAGATGATACCATCCTTATAAAAGAAAGTTAAGAGGAACTAAAGAGCCTCTTGATGAAAGTGAAAGAGGAGAGTGAAAAAGCTGGCTTAAAACTCAACATTCAAAAAACATAGATCATGGCATCTGGTCCCATCACTTCATGGCAAACTTTATTTTCTTGGGTTCCAAAATCACTGCGGACGGTGACTGCAGCCATGAAATTGAAAGACACTTGCTCCTTGGAAGAAAAGCTATAACAAATCTAGACAATGTATTAATAAGCAGAGACATTACTTTTCCAACAAAGGTCTGTCTAGTCAAAGCTATGGTTTTTCCAGTTGTCATGTATGGATATGAGAGTTGACCATAAAGAAGGTTGAACACCGAAGAATTGATGCTTTTGAACTGTGGTGTTGCAGAAGACTGTTGAGAATCCCTTGGACTGCAAGGAGATCAAACCAGTCAATCCTAAAGGAAATCAACCCTGAATATCCACTGGAAGGACTGATGCTGAAGCTGAAGCACAATACTTTGGCCACATGATGCAAGAGCCAACTCATTAGAAAAGACCCTGAAGCTGGGAAAGACTGAAGGAAGGAGGAGAGGGGGACAACAGAGGACAAGGTTGGATGGCATCACTGACTCAGTGGACATGAGTCTGAGCAAACTCTGGGAGGAGGACAGGGAAGCCTGGCGTGCTGCAGTCCATGGGGTCACAAGAGTCAGACACGACTGAGCGACTGAACAACAACAGCCACAACGACAGAACTAGATGCTTAACGGAGCAGGTTGCTAGCCCAGAGTACAGAATGGAATCTGCAAAAGTTTAAGGAACTTCCCTAAATCACAGATTGGGGGAGAGTGAGGATTCAAATTTCCACCTAAATCAGGTCTGTCTGTTTACAAATCCATTGTTCTTTCCTCTCAGGCACCAGGCTCTTTGTTGTTATTCAGCTGCTAAGTGGTGTCTGACTCTTTGTGACTCCATGAACTACAGCACGCCAGGCTTCCTTGTCCTTCACCATCTCCCGGAGTTTGCTCAAGCTCATGCTTAAAGAGAGAGATGGTAACATTTGAGATCACCCAGCATTCAATAAACCGTGGTTATAGTAATGCTTGTATAAAACCTATTCGCTCCACTCCTGTTTTTTCATATTTACGTTTCCTCTCTGCTGTTCTGGCTTATTTAGATCACTAACCAAATTATACATGGCTTGTCCTCGTTCCACAAGTTCCTGGCTTAATTGAAAGTGACAAAGGGGACTCCGGGAAGGAAAGCAGAGTGCTCAGGGAAGGGTAGTGTTAAAAGACCCAGAAGTGAGAGCCGAGCATCCCCCAGAGGGGCTGCCAGCTCCAATCAGGCCACTGCTGACGTGGTAAGAGGAGGAAAGAGGGAACCACATGCTGCCCAAGGTTTTCCCTAAAAAGCCACACATAAACACTGACACAGAATCCTGTTGAAAACCATCCTGAGCATTCTCTCGGTAACTCCTCCTGTCACCAATGGGATCAGGGCTCCACCTCACAAGGGAACTATACTTTCCTTCTCTGGAGCACCAAGAGCTGCACCTGTTTTAATTTCCAAATTATTTCCCGTCAGGTTAAGGATGACCCAATCCCTTTTTTACTGATGAAGAAATGGAAGAAAAAACAAATGTAAAGACCAAGGCAATCCTAGAAAATCAAAGGAGAAGCCTGCAGCACTGTTAGGTATGCTGTTCGAAAGGACAGGTTATATCCGAGAGACTCGAGAATCCCAGGGGAGCCATGGTGCATCTTTGTCCTTTCCAGGGCTTACTATCACAGTCCTTGGGGAGACTTCGGAAATATCCAGAATGATGCCCATGAATGATTTCCAGATAACTCTATGACTGAACTTTTCAGTTCCAGAAGCTCTGTGTCCTCACCCTAGCTGGTTCCACCTACAGAGGGGACACTGGCCACTGAATATGCCAGTAACCAGTTACCCAGCTCCATACCTCTCCCTTCAGCCTCAAGGGCACCTCCACTCTGAGCTCCTGGAAATTCCTTTCAGAACTTCTCTTTTCTCTCCATAAATCCCCCAATAGAAAGGGACCCCAATATATTTTTTTTGGTTGTACCACTCAGCATGCATTAGTTCCTAGTTCCCCAATCAGCCACTGAATCCATGCCCCTGCAGTGGAAGCATGGAGTCCCAACCACTGGACTCCAGGGAAGGCCCAGAGTGATCCTATTCTTGATTTCCTTCCTGGTTCTCTTTGGCCATTGGTTTACAATAGTCTGTACCTGGCAGGTGGAAAATGACATAAACGTTCCAATCCTGTGACTCCCAGTTTCTCTGGGTCCAGTGCAAACTCCTGACTATGGCCACTGAGCCCTTCAGCTGGCTGATCCCACCTTCCATCCAGAATCCCTGGTTTCTTTTATCCTTCCCAGGGTGGTGTGTCCCTACACATAGGCTGCTGTGTCCCCACCCTCAGCCAAGGGGTAGTGCCTATCTTTGCCAACCTTTTACTTCAATCTTTCCCATGCTGGCGAACATTGCTGGTGAGTTTATAAAGAGTTCTGCACAAAGTGGACTTCCCACTGTGACCATCAGCACAAGGACCCTCCATAAACACTGACTGATGTTGATCGGAGGTGCATACCTCTATCTTATTTCACACTCAACTAAACCGCCCCTTCCCTCCTGGGGCTCCTGCCCTTCTCCAGGCATCCAGACACTGAGTTGCATCTCCAGCCAAACAAAACCTTCTCACCCAGGGACAGCTGGGTGGGTGGTTTCTGCACCTGCAGCCCTCTACAGACGACAAAGCCTCCAAAGAACTGGCATCAACGAACACCTGGGGATCCTTGAAGAAAACAGCTGAACACGTGCTGGTCACAGCCTTGCAAAAGTGACACTCAAATCAGGACAAGCTCGTTCTAAAAATAGATGCACCTGAATGAGGATGGGGGAAGGTGTCAGAAGGTGTAGGAACCCACACTTAGCTCACAGGGCTCACTTGCTGGGCTGGGACAGCCAGTGCCTGGGGTGTGAAGCAACACAAAGGTGGCACAGGTGTGTTTGTTCACCTCTTGCTCAAAGGCAATCAGGAACCAGTGGGAGTTGAAATCAGGCCTCTGTACCTGACTGAGGGCACGAAGAGGCGCCCTCCCATCCCACACAACTGCAACGAGGTGGAGAGGCCAACCCCTGGACCCAGCCAACAGTCTCTGAATGACGCCAGGGAGATGTGCCCACTTCAGGCAGGGCAACCACAGCTGCCAACACAGACACCAAGGTCCCAGAATGGACTGATTATGAAGGTTTTTTACTTTGCACATACACACAGAAAATGTCTGGGAAAACACACGGGGAAAAAAACCCAGCCTCCAAAAACCCAAACAGATTTTTTCCTTCCAAGGATAACTCTCTAGATGTCATGAGCATTTTTGCGAACAACGGGAGCATATAGTGGTCCATACCTTCTCCCTACAAGCCCCTCAATACGTGCACGTGGAGATGTCTCCAGCCCCTGCCATGTGGTGGTTTAGTCGCTAAGTCGTGTCTGGCTCTTGTGACCCCATGGACTGTAGCCCTCCAGGCTCCTCTGTCCATGAGACTCTCCAGGCAAGAATACTGGAGTGGGTTGCCACGTCCTCCTCCAGGGGATCTTCCTGACCCAAGGATCCCCAGGTCTCCTGCATTGCAGGCAGATTCTTTACTGTCCGAGCCACCAGGGGCCAACCTCCAATCAATTCTTCCTCAAAACAAGAGGCTCTGAATAAAATGATTTCTGAACAAAGCCCTGGTTCAAAGGTACACTATAAAAAGGAAAATTTCTCTGCTGACAGAGTGGAAAACAGGACCGTGCTCAGAGAAGGCCAAGTGTTCCTGAACCTGTCTGCATGCTGCTGGTCCTTTCATCTATTTTTTCAAAACCATGTCTGAGAATAATATTTGTTTCTACTGAAGATGAGTGTTGAAACAAAGAAAAGTTAAAAATCATTAACATACACACACCCCCCCCCCCCCCCGCCCCGGCATGCACACATGCACACACACACACACACAACATAGATACTCCAGTACACAGATCAGAGCCCTCACATCCTCAGCTGCCAGTCTGTGACACTCGGGCCTGTACACGGATCAAATGATGTGCTCATAAACCTTCAGGGTGTTTCTGTCAAACCCAGCAATGACCGTCTCTTGGGGAAAGAGTTGGGAAAGTTCGCCTGCCTCTAGGCCGAAATGTCTGAATATAAGACTCAGAGGATGATGGTTCACTCGGCTAAGAGCCCAGAGTATGAGCAACAAGGAACAGAAGAGACCCCCAGCCTCAGGGTTCCCTGCGGGGAACACCCGCTGACATAGCTCTGTGGCTGGTGACCTGGTTAACGAGGTGGGGAGCGAGTAACAAACAAAATCTAAGGAGACACGAGGCTGAAGCTGGTCTAGAAAGGGCCAAATATAGTAGGCTCACAGTTATCCTTTCTCATGGCACGAACTTGACAGCTGCAATTGAAGAAAATCTGGTAATTTCAAAGGGAAAGAAATTTTTCCAGGGGCTTCCCTGGTAGCTCCATGGTAAAGGATCCACCTGCCAATGCAGGGGACGTGGGTTCGATCCCTGGTCTGAGAAGATCCCACATGCTGTGGAACAACAAGGCCCGTGCACCACTAGTGAGCCCACGTGCCCTAGAGCCCGTGCTCTGCAACAAGAGAAGCCACCGCCATGAGAAGCCCGTGCACTGCAACTAGAGAAAAGCCTGGGCAGCAGCAAAGATCCAGCACAGCCCAAAGTAAAAATAAACAAATAAAATTATTAAAAGAAAAAAGAAAGAAAATCTTCCAACTGGAGTGTAAGCAATAGGCGGGTAGGTGCCATCTCTTCCCAATATCCCTTTGCATCTCTGCACAGTTCTGGAAACACCCAACTTAACTTTGTCGAGAAAGTAAAGGTATCCAGCAAAGGCCCCCCTAGCGCTTTTCAAAAAACTTCGCCTCTCTCCCAACAACCAAGCACATTTTCACTACTTGAGGCTTTCTGTGTGCCCTACATTTTGCTGAACTCAACCTCTGTATATGGTAATCCCCACCAGGCTCCCTGTAAATATTTCATGCTGCCCCCACCTCCCTTACAAGCACTTGTCAGAATTACTGAGGCTGCTAGACTGGATTCGGGTTTGCTTCACCAGTTTTCTATGTCAAGAAGGGGCACTGTACACAGTGCAGGCTTGATGTCAACTGAACTTCCAGCTGGAGCAAAACCAACCTCTGATTTACTGCCTCAGTTTCTTCCTTTAAGGAAATGGGGTTAGCCATGGCACCAGATGTCATTGAGTTACACTCACAATGACCTCCATCCTTCAAAAATTTCAGTTTCCCCTGAGACACACAGCATCCACTTATAAAGTCTTCCTTTTCAAAATGAGATCAAACCAGTCAATCCTAAAGGAAATCAATCCTAAATAATTCATTGGAAGGACTGATGTTGAAGCTGAAGCTCCAATACTCTGGCCACCTGATGCGAAGAGTCAGCTCTCTGGAAAAGACCCTGATGCTGGGGAAGACTGAAGGCGGGAGGAGAAGGGGGTGACAGAGGATGAGGTGGTTGGATGGCATCACTGACTCAAT
The DNA here is from genome assembly GCF_019320065.1 of Cervus canadensis. Classification (NCBI taxonomy): domain Eukaryota; kingdom Metazoa; phylum Chordata; class Mammalia; order Artiodactyla; family Cervidae; genus Cervus; species Cervus canadensis. The sequence goes on from NC_057401.1 coordinate 39,674,159, forward strand.
GAATGTGAGTTTGAGCAAACTCTGGGAGATAGTGAAGGACAGGAAAACCTGGTGTGCTGCAGTCCATGCAGTTGCAGAGTCAGACACCACCGAACGACTGAACAACAACACAACAATGGTGATTATTTTGAAACGTATAGAAAGATCAAACCACTATGTGGTGTACCAGGAACTAACATAGTGTTGTGGGTTAATTGTACTTCAAACAAACAAACTCATGGAGAAAGAGATGAGATTTGTGGTTACCCGAAGTGGGGAGTAGGTGGAAGGGTAAGTGGATGAAGGCGGTAAAAAGGTACAAACTTCCAGCTATAAGATAAATAAGTACTAGGGGTGTAATGTACAAGATGAGTAATATAATCAACACTGCTGAATGTTAAAAATGAAAGTTGTTAAGTGAATAAATCACAGGGAAAAGAATTCTTGATTAGAAATAAATAAAATTCAAAGAAACACACATATGCCCCCCAAATAGGATTCCTGTGTTAGGAACAGAATTTTTATTCATTTATTTTTTTCTTTTTAATTTATCTTTTTTAATGGAAGGATAATTGCTTTACAGAACTTTGCTATCTCCTGTCAAACCTCAACATGAATCAGCCACAGGTATACATACATCCCCTCCCTTTTGAACCTCCCTCCCATCTCCCTCCCTATCCCATCCCTCTAGGTTGATACAGAACCTTTGATTGAGTTTCCAGAGTCATACTGCAAATTCCCATTGGCTATCTATTTTACATATGGTAATGTAAGCTTCCATGTTGCTCTTTCAATACATCTCACCCCCTTCTTCCCTCTCCCCATGTCCATAAGTGTATTCTCTGTGTCTGTTTCTCCACTGCTGTCCCGTAAATAAATGCTTCAGTACCATGGATCCAGCTTTAATACCAATGTCACAGCAACATAAAATCCAACTGCTTGATGTATAGAAGCAGGGTATACTCTTCGGATAATTCATGGTAGCAATAGTAGATTTCCAGGAACAGAATTTTTAGTGTGAATCACTGGGAATCAGTGAATTTTTGTCATTAGTTATTTTGTTTTTTAAAGATTTTTTTTTTTTGATGTGGCCCCTTTTTAAACTCTTATTGAATTTATTACAATACTGCTTCTGTTTTTTGTGTTTTGGTTGTTTGGCTGCAAGGCCTGGGGTGGGATCTTCACTCCCTGACCAAGGATCGAACCCGTGCTCCCTTCACTGGGAGGTGAAGTCTTAGTCACTGGATTGCAGGGGTTAATAGTCAGTCACCTGTTGCTCTGGCTAAACCATGAGAAAATCACCATGGGAAAAGAATCAAAGCAAAATATAGCAATACAGCATAACCCAAATAAATAAAAGTACATCGGCTGGTCAGTTGAGGTTGTCATGCCCTGCTAAGCTAAGGAAAAACATAGTGTGGACCTTGGAACACTGGATCTGTGCAAGTTTAGAACACTGCTTGTGCACACACTAAGATGTTTTCCCAAGGCATATGTGGGTCTATGACCTCCAGCTAGGTGATAGCCCTTGTACAAAAAAATAACAAAGATAGTTAAATGGGAGGCGTGACTGGGGACACAGGAGGCTGACTTCATCGTAGCACAACAGATACCTTCTGCTTGCCAAGACACTAAACAAAAGTGATGTGGCTCCAAGGAACAGGGCTCTTGACCCCAGAAAGATGCTGACCCTTCTCTCACTTGTTCCTGCTGTCATCACAGGATAACTTCTGTCATCACAGTGGGACCCAAAGATGAAAGCCCTGGCTGAAGAGAGGGCCTCTGGGCACGGAAGCACCCCTTCGCTAGCCCACACTCCATGCCATCTCCACCTAGCACACCCGACACCCAAGGAAAGGCTTCTGCTATTAAAACATAACTTGGGAAAATACAGCTGTGCTGGATGGAAGCCCCCCATGGAGTGGGTTTCATTGTGGAGTTTAATAGTTTACCCAACTCACCGTTGGCTGTACCAACTATAGCTGAAGAAGCAGAGCAAGGCAAGCAGGTCCCAGCACTCAGGGAGCAAAGTAGCGTTGCTCTGTACCCACGGAGGCACCAGGTATTGAGGACAAATGCTCCTGATCTGGTTCTGGTAGAGTGCAGTCAAGGCTGGAGCTTAGGAAAAGGGGGGTGGGGGTTATGTGTGGCAGACATGGAAACTGGCTCATCAACCCCCATTGAGCAGAAAATCGGAAAAACCATATTTCTCAGAATCCCCTGCAGCCAGAGTGTAGGTACGGGAACTCATTCTCACCAACTGGACCTGGAGGCAGAAGCGGGCAGGGCTCACCCTCCGCAACCCAGCCTTGTAGTGAGAGCTGGGGAAGACCGCACAGTGCTAGAGGTCTCTCCTGAGGCCCTGGGCCCAAGCAGGGAGCCGGGGCCACGTGCTTTTCCTGCTAGAACAGTCCTGCCACGTGGTCTGGCTCTCTTCCTGGTTCCTCAACATCCAATCTTGACACTTGGTCCCTCCCAGAAATTCTGTGAACCACCTAACTAACATCCTTTAATTCATCCCCTTCTGCTTAAACTAGCTACAGGAATTTCTGTTGTTTGCAGCCAAAATCCCTGCCAGGTTCAGCAAAGGAGAAAGCAGAGAACCCAGAGGAAGCTGCAAGGATGGTGGAAGCTGGCTGGCACGGGCCATGGTGCCCACCTGCGCCAAGTCTCGGGCCTCGAAGCTCAGTGCTATGCACCCAGCGACACCATGGGGGCCATCCACAGCACATGGGCCATATAGCTGGGTGGACACCGGGTGAAATATCCAGCCCACTGGTCAGAATGGCCATCATTAAAAGGTCTACAGATAACAAAACGCTGGAGAGGGTGTGGAGAAAAGGAAGCCCTCCTATACTGTTGCGAGAATGTAAACTCACAAAGTCAATATGGGGAAAACAGTATGGTGGTTCCTCAGAAAACTAAAAATAGAGTTGCCATATGGTCCAGCACCCCACCTCTGGGAATACCCGGATAAAACTATAATTCAAAAAGATACATGCACCCCCATAGGGAAAGGAGTACATCAAGGCTGTATATTGTCACCCTGCTTGTTTAAGTGATACGCAGAGTACATCATGAGAAATCCTGGGCTGGATGAAGCACAACCTGGAATCAAGATTGCCGGGAGAAAAATCAATAACCTCAGATATGCACATGACACCACCCTTATGGCAGAGAGTGAAGAGGAACTAAAAAGCCTCTTGATGACTGTGAAACAGAAGAGTGAAAAAGCTGGTTTAAAACTCAACATTCAAAAAGCTAAGATCATAGCATCGGGTCCCACCACTTCATGGCAAATAGATGGGGAAACAACGGAAACAGTGACAGAGTTTATTTTTGGGGGCTCCAGAATCACTGCAGATGGTGACTGCAGCCATGAAATCAAAAGATGTCTGCTCCTTGAAAGAAAAGCTATGACACACCTAGACAGCATAGTAAAAAGCATGAATTTGAGCATACTCCAGAAGATGGTAAAGGACAGGGAAGCCTGGCATCCTGCAGTCCACAGGGTTGCAAACACTCGGATATGACCAAGTGGCTGAACAATTTTGTTCACATATATATAATGGAATACTACTCAGCCATAAAAATGAAATAATGCCATTTGCAGCAATATAGATGTAACTAGAGATTATCATACTAAGTGAAGTCAGTCAAAAAGAGGAAGACAAATACTGTATGTTATCACTTATATGTGGAATCTAAAATACGGCACAATGAACCTATCTACAAAACAGAAACAGATTCAGATACGGAGAACAGACTTGTGGTTGACAAAGGGGAGGGGAAGAGGGAGAGGGATGGGCTGGGAGTTTGGGGCTGGTAGATGCAAACTATCATATACAGAATGGATACACAACAAGGTCCTACTATACAGCTCAAGGAAGTATATTCAATTTACTGTGATAAACCATAACGGAAAAGAATATTTTTTAAAATGTATGATATGTGTATAACCAAGTCATTCTGCTATACAGCAGAAATTGACACAACACTATAAATCATCTATATCTCAATAAAAAATAAATAGTAAAAAAAAAAAATCCCTCTCTCTCAAGTAATGAAGATGGAAATGAAGGTGATGAACTCTAAAAAACTGACTTAGATAACATAAAATGTGGCTCTGCTTTATAAACTATATGAGTAAGAAAGGGAATGTTCAAAATTAGAATATCATTTAAGCTTTAAATGGGATCTTAAAATATGTGAATTAATAAAGTAGATATTAGAGATAAACGACTATTACATGTATATTGCTATATCATTAGTATACTGAATGGTACTAAATATATACTATTTCATTTGCATTTAAGATTATGTATATTTATGTTGGTCAAAACCTTTTTTTTTTTTTTTTTGCAGATCTATTGAGATTATATTCTACTATATACAGTAAGGGCTTCCCTGGTAGCTCAGCTGGTAAAGAATCTGTCTGTAATGCAGGAGACCCCAGTTTGATCCCTGGGTCAGGAAGATCCCCTGGAGAAGGGATAGACTACCCCTCCAGAATTCATGGGCTTCCTTGGTAAGCCATTCATGGGCTCAGATGGTAAAGAATTGGCCTGCAATGCAGAAGACCTGGGTTCGATCCCCAGGCTGGGAAGATCCCCTGGAGGAGGGCATGGCATCCCACTCCAGTATTCTTGTCTGGAGAATCCCCATGGACAGAGGAGCCTGGCGGGCTACAGTCCATGGGGTTGCAAAGAGTCAGATATGATTAAGTGACTAAGCACAGCATAGCATATAAAGTGAAAGAAAATGTGCTCATTCTCATTCCAATCAGCACAGAAAATACGAACAGATATTAAGAGTATCTTAACTGTACGTCCCTGCTCCCCTAAGTCAATGCCCTTATGATCCCGTTCTTGCTTTTTGCTTAGTTTCAAACAGCAATAAGCAGCATCAAACTATCATTAAAAATGGAGGAAGATGTAGAATATTTTCAGGCTTCTTAAATACATACAATCTTCAAAACAAATAAGGATGTTATACAATTGCTTGTTTCACCTGATACCTTCATTATGCCTTATTTTCTTGCGTGTGGGGTGGGTCTAATAGAACTCAACAAGAATAAGATTTTCTACATTCATAAAGCATGGAGCATGGAGTACAGAACATACTGTATTTCACAAGGTCTCTCACCTCTGCTTTAGGGGAAGTGGAGGATGAAGTCAGCTCGATATTTCATACCATGCAGTCTCAGTGGTCCTCCTGAAGGAAATGGACCCTAACCTTGGCAGGCTTGTCAGCTGGAGCTGTATCGTGTCGACAGTATACAACGGAGAACCCAGCACTAAGAAGCAAGGCTCGAAACACTAAGACCACAACTAAACAGTCAACAAAGGTCTATTCCAACAAAATAAACCCTTCCTGCTGATCCTTATCTCACTTCTCTTTGTATCTGATTATAAAACCGTGCTAACCAAGTAGTCTACCCATAATTGGATTATTTGTACAACTCTCCAAGTTCGGACATAATTTAAATACAATTCTTATTGGATATCTGACTATCCAAATACGGAAGTCTAAACATTCCGTTTAAGATACTGGAAGCAGCTTCTTAATGAACAGATTTCTCAAGTCACTGATGAAAACCAAACTATTTAGACATTAGTAACATATAGGATATTTTTCTTGTGTGGAATTTAAGTTAAAATTACCTCAATTTCACTCTTAGCAACATACACACTTAAAATCCAAGAACAGTCACTGAAGTTTCAGCCCAAGAATTGAGGAAGGAGGGGGAAGCTGATATAAAACAGTTCAGTGGTATATCACAGCACCGTAATGAGAAAAGAGGATGACAGCAGATAACAATAGAAAAACCTCCACTCCACTTCCAAACTCCACTAACAAAAGCTAACTTCTCGCAGATGGGCCACACCCTCCAGACTCTGAATGGGCTGTTCCAAGCCTTTCAAGTCATCTGAGACGTTCTGAATCAGAGCTGCCCCAAATCTGCATCATCAGAAGGCACTCAATAGTTGAATAAAGCTGTTCTTCCTCTGGGAAGTTCTCACAGGGGGTCTAAGTCTGTCTTACAAAGACATGCGTCTGACCTAGAATAATATGCAGGGCGCCAGTATGGGGTTATATTTAAATGGTACTTAACAGGGGGAACTACTTGGTTGGAAAATGCAAACATCTTCAGTTGTAGAATTAACCGCACTCAATCCCAAAGGTGGAAAATACAAGCAAGATATTATCAAACCTCTTAAACTTAAGCTAGAACACCTGCAAGGCAGAAGCGAGGTCTGTTTTGCATTCCTTCATCCATTAAGAAAGGGACGGTGATGGGACATAGTCCCTCAGGTAAAAGCAGATCACCTATATAATTTCATAGGCTAATTTAAAAGACAAGCAGAAACATTTAGTACTTGCTACATCTTTTCTGATACTTACTCTAACCTCAGCTATACCCAGAGTAATTCAGTGTAATTACACCCAGAATCCTTTATCTGTATCTTTCTGATAACACTCATCATCTACTACCTGGAGTTAAAACCCTTTAGGCTCAAGTTCCATGTCTAATGGTAACCCACTCCAGTATTCTTGCCTGGAGAATCCCATGGACGGAGAAGTCTGGTAGGCTACAGTCCATGGGGTCGCAAAGAGTCGGACACAACTGAGCAACTTCACTTCACTTCACTCCACTCCATGTCTCGGCTACTAGGTAATGACAACAGCAGTATTTATTGCTTCCTTCAAACAACATATTGGCACATTTACAAACACCGATTCATTTAAATTTGGCCCGAGGTACAGAGATCTATTGATACTACATTTCCTTGATGCTAACTATGACCAGTTTTGCCCACAGTAAGCACTCAATAAATGTCTGTCAACTGAATGACTGATGACTAAATCAACTTTTCCTTGATTTTTAACATTAGTATTAATAGCTGATGTTATTAAGTTAACCCTCACCAACTTGCAACATGTAGAAAGTTAAGATGTAGTAAGCTCTTATTAATAACTAAGAAATGGGATAACAATGTTGAATAAGTATCTCATATACAAAAATAAACTCAAAATGGATTAAAGACCTAAATGTAAGAGTGGAAACCACAAAACTCCTGGAGGAAAACAGGCAGAAAGCTCTTTAATATAAATTGTAGCAACATGTTTTTTGGATCTATCTTCTAAAGCAAAGGAAATAAAAGCAAAAATTAACAAATGGAAGTTAACAAAACTTAAAAGCATCGGCACAGCAAAGGAGACCGCTGACAAAATGAAAAGACAATCTACAGAATGGGAGGAAATATTTGCAAATGATATGACTAATGAGGGGTTAACATCCAAAATATATAAACAGCTCATACAACTTCAACATCAAAAAGACAGAAAACCTGATTTTGAAATGGACAGAAACAATTCAAAAAGACACATGTACCCCAATGCTCACTGCAACACAATTTACAATACCCAGGACATGGAAGCAACTGAGACGTCCATCAACTGATGAATGGATAAAGATGATACGGTACATATAGATAATGTAATATCAGCCATAAAAATGAATGAGTTAGTTGTAGTGAGGTACGTAAACCTAGAGACTGTTAAACAAAGTGAAGTCAAGTCAGAAAGAGATAAATATCATATATCAACGCAAATGTATGGAATCTAGAAAAATAGGGCTGATGAACCTATCTACAGAGAAGAAATAGAGACACAGACTTAGAGAATGGACTTGTGGAAACAGCAGGGGATGGAGAGGCTAGGACAAATTGAGAAACTACCATGTGTAAAATAGATAAGTAGCAGGAAGCTGCTCTAACACAGGGAGCCCATCCTGGCACTGTGATGACCTAAAAGGGTGGAATGGGGGGTGGGAAGAGGCCTCAAGGAAGAGGGGATACATAAATATAATTATGAATGATTCCACTGATGTATGACGGACAACCACAACATTGTACAGTAATTATCCTCCAATAAAAAAATAAATAAAAATGGGCAGAAGATCTGAACAGACATTTTCCTGCAGAGGACATTCAGGTGGCCAACAGGCCCATGAAAAGATGTTCAATATTGCTAATCATCAGGGAAATACAAATCAAAACCACAGTAAGAGCACATCACACCTATCAGAAGGGCTATTATCAAAAAGAACACAAACAACAAATGTCAGCAAGAATGTAGATAAAAGAGAACCCTGTGCACTGTTGGTGGATATGTAAATTGGTGCAGTCACTGTGGAAAACAGTATGGAGGATTTTCAAAAAACTAAAAATACAACTACCATATGATCCTTCAGTTCCACTACTGGGATTCCACACTAATTCAAAAGGATACACTAACCCTAATGTTCACAGCCACATTATTTATAACTGCCAAGACACAGAAACAACTTAAGTGTCCATCAACAGATGAGTGGATAAAGAAGATATGGTGTGTGTGTATACACACACACACACACACACAATGGAATACTACTCAGTCATAAAAAGAAGGAAAATTTGCCATTTGCAACAACATGGATGAACTTGGAGGGAGGGTATTATGCTAAGTGAAGTGAGTCAGACATAGACAAATACTATATCACTTGTATGTGGAATGTAAAATACAACAAATTACTGAATACAACAAAAGAAACAAACAGACTCACAGATATACAGAACAAATTAGTGGTTACCAGTGGGAAGAGGTGGGAGAAGAGGCAATACAGAGAAGAGGATTGAGGCACAAACTATTATGTATAAAATAAGCTACAAGGATATACTGTACAACATAGGGAATATAGTCAGTATTTTATAGCAACTATAAATGGAGCATAACCTTTAAAACTATGAATCACTATAATGTTAACCTGTAACATATACTGTACATCAATGATATCCAATTTTAAAAAATATTATGATAAAGACTTATCAGTTATTTTGTTGCATTTTGCCAACTTGTTTTTTATTTGTATTTTCACTCATTAAAACAGACACTCATTAAACAGACACAATGAAATAAATACATTGCTTTGAAATATTCAAAAACATATTATTCACTAATTTGGAAGATTTTGCCTTTCCCAGTTATTCTCTTTTCACCCCTAATTTACATAATAATACTTATTATGTTTGAATTGTAAGAGTGTTTTTCTGAATACAAGTCCCCCTATCAGATACATGATTTGCAAATATTTCCTCCTATCCTTTTGAACAAATAATGCTAGAGTAACTGGAAATTCACACACAAGGGAATGAAGCTGGACCCCCTCCTTACACCATACACAAAAATTAACATAAGATGGATCACAGACCTAAATATAAGAGCTAAAAATACATTATAAACCCGCTAACAACTCAATAATAAGCAGATAACCCAAATGAAAAATAGGCTAAGGATTTGAGAAAATATACAAATGGACATGAAAAGATGCTCATCATTAGTCATGAGGGAAAAGCAAACCAAACCATAATGAGATACAACTTCACACCCACTAGGATGGCTGCAATAAAAAAAAAAAAAAAGACAGAAAATAACAAATGTTGGTGAGTATGTGAAGAAATTGGAACCCTTATGTATTGCTGGTGGGAAAGTAAAATAGTATGGCTACTTTGGAAAAGGTCAGCAGTCATTCGAAATGTTAAACATGGAATTATATGACCATATGACCCAGCAATTCTACTCCTAAGTATATACCCAAGAGAAATGAAAACACATGTCCACACAATGACTTATGAATGTTCACAGCAGCATGATTCAAACAGCCCCAGAGTGGCAACAACCCAAATATCCATCAACAGATAAATAGATAAAAGGTGGTATATATCCACAAGAGGGACTATTACTTAGTTATAAAAAGAGATGATGCATTGATAAATGCAACAGCACAGACAAATCTTGAAAACATTATACTAACTGAAAGAAGCCAGTCCTAAAAGGTCACATATTGTATGATTCCGTTTACATGAAATAGCCAGAATAGAAAATTTAAAAGAATAGAAACGAAATTAGTGGTTGCCAGTGGCCAGAGAGACTGGGGGCAAATGGGGAGTGACTGCTAATGGCTACAGGGTTTCTTTGGGGGACAAGAATGTTCTAAAGTTAGATAGTGGTGATGCTCACACAACTCTGAGTACATTAAAAACCATTTAACTGTACACTTTAAGTGGGTGAATAGTATGCATATTTAAAAAACAAAAATAAAACCCCCTGGGAGGACAGGTGTGGGCATGCAGATTCCCTAACACTCTGTCCCTCACCAAGGCACTTTAGACTGACTGAGAGAAGTGTCACAGGCCAAATTAAGAGCACCTAAAACTAACCTAGGTAACAAAGTCACCCATTCTTTTTCTTCACTATGTTTTTATAAACTTTTAAAAAATTGAAAGAGTTAATTTATCGATACAATGTTTAGTTTCAGTGTACAGCGAAGTGACTGTTACACATATATACACATATGTATTCTTTCTCAGATTCTTTTTCATTATAGGTTGTTATAAGATATTGGGTATAGTTCCCTGTGCTATACAATAGGTCTTATTTTATATACAGTAGTGTGTATCTGTTAATTCCACGCTCCTAATTTCTCTCTCTCCCTCCCCCCTCCCAATTCCATCATCCCCCTTCGGTAACTGTAAGTTTGTTTACTCTGTATGAGAGTCTATTTTTGTTTTGTAAATAAGTGCATTTGAATCATTTTTTTAGATTCCACATGTAAGTGATATCATACGATGTCTGTCTTTCTCTGTCTGAAAGTCACCTGTTCTTACAGTAGTTAACCTAAATGCACAACATTTAATTACTCGGCAATAGTTCTTAGCAAGGTCAGCTCTTGCCTCCAACTCCCCAACCCCTCTTCTAAACAGGCTTGTGCTTGGGCGAAAAAAAAAAAAGAGAAAGAACATTATCAAACTATTTCAAAAACAATAATGGTGGCATTTGTCCTGGAAGATTTATGAAGACACGTTTCAGTAGAAAATCAATTAGCAATTTTTCTAAGCATGCTTGCTGGTTTTTTTCCTCCTCCTCAACCCCACACCCCCACATAAACCTTGGGGCCCAGCAAAAACAAGGACATTCAGTTTATTTTCAGAGGTAGGGGGTCCACACAATTATGTCCATTGTACAGATAAAGAAAGAAAACTTCAGGACTGTAGAACTAGCTGCTGCTCAAGGTCATAATGAAGAGAGACGGCTTCAGGGCTCCTGAAAGCTCACATGTTCCTCTACCTAAGAAATAACTGAACAGCATTTTGAACATGAAACGCCTATTAGAATTATGGTCTCCACTCTCCCCGTTTCTTCCTCTTGCTTCCTCAGGCCAAGGCAGACAGATGCCCCAAAACGGGAACAAAGTGGAGAGTGTTAAAGGCTGGCTGGGCCTGCAGCGTTCATCCCCACTGCCTCATCTCCCCTTCCTTCAAAGAACAGATCCGACCTCAGCCAGCCTGGAACTGACCCTCCTTCCAGGCCCCAAGCCCTTTGCCAGTCGCCTCCAGGTAGAGGAGAAAACTTGACTTCCATCAGCAATAACCGGTGAGCTCTTTATAGTTCTGTTTACCTATAGATGGCTTTCTATAATATGAAGTAAATTCATAAATCAGTCAACATCTCACGTGAGCAGGAGTATTTCCTGACTGCTCAGTGTCAGCAAGGATCTCAGAAGGCTGGTACACCAGTGGAGTCTATCCTCATTCCCACCCCACCCCACCCAGGAATCTTAGCTGAGCAGAACCACCAGAGGGGAAAATGGGAGGATACACAACCATCCCTCCCAATCGCTCACTCTCTGCCATTCTGGAACTACTAGCAACCACGGTTCATTACATCATTTACTGTGTGCTTCATGCCAATGGCTTTACCTGCACCCTCTCATTAAACCCAGCAACAAATCTGAGTGGGAGGCTTAGTTATTATTCTCAGTTTATATATTAACCCACTTGGTGGAGCTAAATAACTCACCCAAGGCTACCCAGCCTGGATGTGGTAGAACATGATGAGATTCAGGACCTTGAAGCCAGTGTTAATCACAGAAGATGGGAGGTGCTGATCTTGACACTGGGCGGTCAATAGAAACTGACTTACCAGGACAATTCTAGAAGTCTGTAGAAAAGAGGCTCCACCTCTCCCTAATGTGTGTGCGCATACATGCTAAGTCACTCCAGTTGTGTCCGACCCTTTGTGACCCTATGCACATGGGTTGCCATGCCCTCCTCCAGGGGATCCCCCCAACCCACAGATCGAAACCCCGTCTTTTACATCTCCTGCATTGGCAGGTGGGTTTTTGACCACTAGCGCCACCTGGGAAGCCCGCCTGTCTCTAGGACTGACCCCAAAAAGCCATCCCACACGAGCTGGTTAGATAGTTCCCACACATTGGAAGGGAACATCAACATGGAGCTAGGAAGGGCTTGGCTGGGAGAGAGCTGGCTCACCAAGTCTCAGTGTCCGCACAGAATGGAAGATGGGGACTCAGCCTGAAGGAACCCCGGGGTAGAGCAACCCTTCGAAAGACTTTCTGCATCAAAGCAGCGAAGCCCCCGCCTTCACCAAACAGCTTTGACAGGAGTGACCTGGAGGTGTCAAGCACTGGCTCCATCAGTTGACCTTTGTCCTTGGAAACTGGCTGGAGGGGCCTTTTCTGCTCCTCTTTTCCTAGGGCTTCACCGCCAAGGATTTGCTGTCCTAAACCCTGACTTTATACCTGTATCTCCACATTTTTATCTTGGATCAGGTATTATGTGCAATTACCTACTGAACTGATAGAAAAAGGTTAAGTCTATGGAAGCAGCCAATGGAAAAACAACAGGATTTGAAGTTAACCAATTTCAAGTTCTATCAGACTATACTTGGGGGGACGGAGAGGGTACAATTTATTTTAGTTCTTCACTAAATAAAATGCCTATAACACAGTCAACTCCAGGGAGGGAACAAAAGTCTCCACCCTCTGAGAGTTAAGACAAAAGACAGATACGTGAAATTATCGTCATGCAAAATGAAAGATGATAGCATTAGAATGTTTTATATGCATCTCTTAATACTTAACTAGACTGTGATTTCTCTGTAGTTGGGGACTTCATGCATATTACTTCCTCATCTGCCCTAACCCCACAAAAAAGAAACCACTTTCACACCAACAGAAGGCTGCTCCATAATGCTGGGGGGGAGATGAGGAGTCCTGCTGCTGCTGCTGCTAAGTCGCTCCAGTCGTGTCCGACTCTGTGCGACACCATAGACGGCAGCCCACCAGGCTCCCCCGTCCCTGGGATTCTCCAGGCAAGAACACTGGAGTGGGTTGCCATTGGCCTTCTCCAATGCATGCAAGTGAAAAGTGAAAGTGAAGATGCTCAATCGTGTCTGACTCTTAGCGACCCCATAAACTGCAGCCTACCAGGCTCCTCGTCCATGGGATTTTCCAGGCACGAGTACTGGAGTGGGGTGCCATTGCCTTCTCCGAAGAGGAGTCCTGAGGTCAATGGTAATTGGGATCTCCCAGGCAACTTCAGTCAGTGCTTCTTCTGCATACACACCACTCTTGCTGACATCTGAACATCAGACAGCACAGAGGAGCTAACAGTGGTGTGAACCACACTCTGAGGGCTGAGAAGTTAAAGTGAACATACTGAGGGGCTGGGCACATACCATGGAGCAGCCCACAGATTCTTTAAAGGCAGAAACCTGGTTTTCAAGTTGTGGTAAACAACCCTGAGACTCACTTTCCCAGAAGTATCTTCTAGGGCCCTCATGTATGCCAAAAATCATCACAATATTGTAAAGCAATAATCCTCCAATTAAAATACATAAATTAATTTTAAAATTTCAGGTGGGAGCTATTCCACTGGTTTAGGTGTTACTTAAAAAAAAAATAATAATAAGGGCGGGGAGCTTCCCAGGTGGCATTAGTGGTAAAGAACCCGCCTGCCAATGCAGGAGACTTAAGAGATGTGGGTTCAATCCCTGGACTGGGAAGATCCCCTGGAGAAGGGAATGGCAACCCACTCCAGTATTCCTGCCTGGAGAATTCCATGGACAAAGAAGCCTGGCAGACTACGGTCCATAGGGTCACCCAGAGTCAGACATGGCTGAAGAGACAGCACAGCACACACACAGCACATTTTAAAATATATGTATGTTTCTGCAGGAGAGAAAATATTTAATTCTGCTGTCTTCACACATGGTAATGTATAGGTTGATTTTAAAGAAGTTCAGCCTAAGGAAAAAAATCTTACCGGACATCCCACTGTACATCCATATGACATTATTTTGAGTATTACTAACTTACGAACATAAAATCTTAATTGCTAAATCTTTCCGGTTGTAAATATTGTCGCAAAAGAGTTTTTTCCCTTAGTAATTGGCAAAATACTTTTTAAAAGGTTATTGTAATGAACAATTTAGAAAATTCTTACGCATCTCTAAAGATTCAAAAGCGTCTGTTTGAAAATCATGCCTTGAATCCATTATATCCGGCCCTCAGAAAAGGTCTTAACATGTAGCAGGTGTTCAATAAACTTTTTCTGAGTAGATGGGTTTTATATGATTAGAGACAGGAGTTGGGCAAAGTCTACTGCTGGAGTGGGCAAGTCTAGGCAAGCACCAAGCTGTGACCGTGGGCAGCTGGGTTTAAGAAAGAACCACAAGAGAACATCAAATAGGGATCCAATGAGGCAATTAAGTCACCTAGGATGGACTGACTGCTCATTGTTACCAGCAGGAAACTGGGGACAACAAACCCCTTCCTTGGCCCATGGATGCCACAGTATGCACATACACACTATGCCCAGCATAGCAGGTGTTTTTTTTACCATCCAGTCAGCGCACAGAGGTATCCAAGAGAGAGCTAGAGGCAAACCTTGTCCCATGGAAAAATAGCAGGATTTGAAGTTTGGCAGCTCTGGATGCTGTCATTTACTGGGTCAGTGTCCTTGGGCACATTTCTTAAATTCCAACTTAGAGTCTCCTTGTTAGTAAAACAGACCAAATAGCTATGGCACAGCATTGCAGGATGGATTACACGGGAGCATGGCTGTAAAAGGCCCTGGCACAGGGTTGGTGGATAATAAAGCTAGTTGCCTGACTGGGGCGGGAGGCCACAGTCTGTTATCCACAGTGATGAAGAAAGGAGAAGCTCAGAAAGGGAAAGAGGCCTACGGCCAGACCCTGCCGCTCAGGCAGGAACACAGGTCCCTCGGGAGGGGTGCAGCAGACAGGAAGTGAGGTGAGGAAAGGCAGCGCTGCCTTCTCAAGGGAGCTGTGTTTGTTTTGCGGTTGATTGAAAAACAAGAGGAAGGGGATTTATCACACGTTCATGTCAGTTTCCAGGCAGAATTTAAAGTCATTCCGCTGGCTCACGTTGAGAAGATCCTCTCTCCAATAAATCCCAACATCCCGGCAGAAGGCACACTGCTGAGCCAAAAGTGACCTGGCAACAGATGAGAGGAGAATGCAAGGTACAAGCATCTGTGCTACCGGTGAGAGGGACCAAGAATGAGGCGGCGATGACGTAAGAAGCTCCGGAAAGCCTCTCCAGCTTTTGAGTTACCCTTTGGTTTGCCCTCTGGAACATTTTCCTCATCTGTCATCAAGGATTCATTGAACCGAGGATAGACCCATACTCAGAACATTGTCTCTCAATCCTTCAGGTCATACCAGCTCACCCCAAACTTAATTTCACGTTAGGATAAAACCAGAATAAAATGAAATCAGGATACACTACAATTATAACTATGCTATTATAAGAATGCATGTAGACAGGGGTCTGGAAAAGCTGAGAAAAGCAAAAGAGTTGACATGTATTGAGTGGTACAATTAAGGAGAACCTTCCTTTTTAACATTTTTTAAATTATTATGGTCTTATTAATGCAATATGTAAATGCTGAGAAGGAAAAAACATTAAGTCAGGAACAACCCACCTTCATCCATGTCACTTAGCCTATGGCAGCAGGTTTGACTGACATCACTGTTGAGGTCACGCACCTCGTCACACACGCCGGGATGCCTGGCTTTCCACCCACTAGAGAGCAGGCCAGATGTAGCTGCAGCCTGCCGAGGCTTGACCTCAGGGGACTGAAAGGCGCAAGACTCAATTTCTTTTGGTCAAAACTTTCCTGCAAATTTTACCCACATGCAGCACCCTTATAATGCTCCACGATGATCTCAAACTAGACTTTCAGGGTCTATACAACTTTGTGCTAACAGACACCTAAATCAGCGTTTTCTGACAAGTCTGGAATTTTTAGTAGCTCTGCGGCACACAGGCACACCCATATCCCTACTGAGGAACTAAGCAGTCCCCACTAGAGGGCTAACAGGATGAGAACCTGCACAGCCTGGCTTATACCTTCGGACATAATTGATCACTTTACATTTACTCCACTGGAAAATCACCTGCATCCATTAAAATTCATTACCCAGGACTTCCCTGGTGGTCCAGTGGTTGGGAATCCACCCGCTAACGCAGGGGACATGAGTTTGACCCCTGGTCCGGGAAGACTGCATATGCTGAGAAGCAACAAAGCCTGTGCATCACAACTACTGAGCCACATGCCTAGATCATGGGCATGGGCTTCTCTACAAGAGAAGCCGCCACAATGAGAAACCCACGTACTGCAACTAGAGAAAGCCTGTGCACCGCAACCAAGACTCAGCACGGCCAAAAATAAATTTAAAAAATTCATTATCCACATATTTCACTTAAGAGTTTTTTTGTTTTTTTTTAACACAAAGCACAGTCAAGTTGGACCAGATGGTAATTTGGGTATAAGATGATCTCAGAGATGACTCTTAGAATCTACTGTCTTTACCCATATGTGATTCAGCCAAAGCCTACACAATTAACCCCAAGAAGGACAAGTCACAAGGGTCCTCCTGCTCAATAGATGCAGGTTCAATAGTCTCAAGGTTCATTTGCCTCTGCTTCATTCTAGAAAATTCTCTACCCTCTCCATTGCCTTGTTCACATACCTTGTTCACACCTGTTTTAGTGCTCGTGGTTTAGTATTACACTTGCTTATACATTTATCTCCCCGCCAGACTGTGAGTTCCGTGTGAGGAGTAACTAGGTCTTCTTTACTGTGAGCACCCCAACTCCAGCCCACGCGTGGAGCACAGCGGATGCTCCATCTGCCCTGTTTTCCTTGTTTACACGATTCCAGCATGATTATCAGTGCCCCATCACAGAAGTGCACTGGTATGTGCGATAAATCCTATGACAACCCTGTCAATAAACAGTAGATGAATGCTACCTGTTGGTTTCACGAAATTTGTGTGTTTGTTTTCAGAGTCATCTCCCCACAATCTATGCAGTTATTACAAGTAGATAGGCAGGTGGGTGGGTTGGTGGGAGGAGGGGGAGGAAATGAGTAGACTGACTCTGAGAAGCAGGTAAGCCAGAAATTCATTTTATTAAGGATATGAAAGCATGATGTGCAGCTTTGTCACAGCAGATTTCCTTTCTAAATATCTAGACAAACCCTTGACAATACTTAAAGGGTTTTGTTTATCTGAGCACACTGGCACGGTGTGAGCCGGGATGAGGCTGGTTATGGCTCAAATGGGCTGGTGGCGGTGGGGACAGTCACACCGTCATTGAATCCACACTACAATTACCGAGAATCAGTGGTATTGGCAAGTGTTCACTGTTCCAACCCAGACGTCACTGCTCTGTGGCCCAGCCTCCTGCCTGCGAAGACGACCCCTGTCGACAGGTGCCTTCTTAGAAACAGGAGAATCCCCGAGCTTTTCTTTCAGTCCTCAAGGATGAGGTGAAGTAGCAAGAACCAGGGAAGGCGAAGACGGGGCTGGAGCCAATTAACGGACTCTGAGTTGAGGGTCCTGGTTTACACAGCAGCGTGGGGTGTGTTAGTTAATCAGGCTGCCAGAAGCCCTGATAAAATGAGGATTATCCAAGTGTGTGCCGTTTGTCCTGGGGTCTGGCCTCTTTACAGCGTATTAGGAATAGGAAACTAGAACCACAAGTCTCCGTGGGTCCCTCCCCATTTGTAATCACCACGGACAGGTCCAAGCAAAGGAGGCCGGGAGGGAGGGGAGCTACTCGACCTGTCTGGCCCATTTCCTCTGGTTCCAGAGAAACCCCTCCTTGGGTTTAAGGGCCCAGAGGGGTTTCCCAACTCTCCCTGCTCATTAAGCCAGTTTGATCTTAAAGGAGAAGATTAAGTACACATCCCACAGCCAAGATTCCAGATGTTAAGCAAGCCTTCCTTTTGTGGTTGGGGTCCCCTGCTAAGAAGTGCTTCTAATTAACATCTAACGCTGGGCTCCCAGGGGCTGTCAGAGGTGGGAGTCCAGGCACAAGGGCCCTGGCTCTAGTCCCAGCTTAGTTGTTTTTATTAGTACAAGATCTGAGCCCCTTCATTTGGCTCGTCTGAGTCTCGATTTCTTCATTTCTTTCCTATGGGAGTGGACTATCTACCAAACGTCCGCCCTGTGCAAGCAGGCTGTGAAGGTCAAAGGCGATCACCTTGAGAGTTCTTCAGAAAAAAAAAGCAGGAAAGCCCCCTCAGAACTGCCCTGTCTAGCATGACACTCATATGTAAACTTCAGTTAGGGACTTCCCTGGTGAGCCAGTGGTTAAGAATCAGCCTCACATTGCAGGGGGATGTGGGTTCAATCACTGGTCAGAGAGCTAAGATCCCACATGCTGCGGGGCAGCTAAGCTGAAACAAAGGAAGCCCATGAGCCACAAAGAAGACCCAGCGCAGCCAAAATAATTAAAAAACAAATAAACAAACCTGAGCTAGTTAAAACGTAAAATTCGATTCATGGGTCACACTACCCACATTCCAAGGGCTCAAGAGCCGCATGTGGCTGGTGGCTACCCTACAGGCCACCTCAGATGGAGAACACTGCCATCGCCTGGAAGGTTCCATGGGACAGCCCTGCTCTCAAGCCTCTTGGAATTCTCACCGTAAAAATGTTAAGATCACTCCAGCCCTGTCGAACGCTCAGAAAGACACGGGTCCACGTGTATTTGAATGCCTACAGAGAGAGAAGCCCTTTATTCCGACACAGGAGGGCCACAACCAGGCTCTCTTCCAAGTTCTTCAAAGAAAGCCGCAGAGTTTTTCTTCCCAACACATAAAACAGGCGCTGGCAAAAGGAGGGGCTTTTCTCCCATGGCTTCCCTGCCGGTTCCAGTCAGATCACCCTTTCAGACCTCATCTGTTATTTACACAGTCCTACTTTTTCAGAAAA
The DNA here is from genome assembly GCF_019320065.1 of Cervus canadensis. Taxonomy (NCBI): domain Eukaryota; kingdom Metazoa; phylum Chordata; class Mammalia; order Artiodactyla; family Cervidae; genus Cervus; species Cervus canadensis. The sequence continues at coordinate 39,693,290 of NC_057401.1, forward strand.
CGCATTTTTCCAAACATCCTCTTGACAGGACCGTTAGGTCTGTGCAAATTCAGGGACCGTGAGGACCCAGCCACTTCATTCCCACCTGCTGGACAGGCCCTTCTACTGGCACCAGAAGATGGCCAACTCGAACTGTGTAACAAAACAAAAGGACACAATACTCCCTGGGGCCAAGTGTTAAAAGCATTCCAAAGGAAAATGGCCCCAAACAGAAGCTCCTCCCCTCCAATCTGTTCCTCATCAGCCAAGGATTTATTGGCTCTTGCAGTAAATTAATCAATTGCCAAGAGAAAGTAAAACCGTGGCTCCAATGTAAATACTTGTTGGTAACAATCCTTCAATGTGACACTTTGGATTTCAAGTGGCTGGGTGGCCTTCCAAACGCCTCATTAAATGGCAACTTTATAGCATTAAGAGGAAAAAGCTCTGGGATTTTCCTTACAAATGTATAAATCAATCTCTTCAAAGACAAACAATAGAACAATTCACAAAATGTGTGTGATTGGGAGACACAAGGAGGAGGGTCCAGCGGACTGAGGAAGGATAAACTGAGAAACAGAGGTTGGCTGGGAGTTTTCCCTGTCTTGGTGCGTGCAGGCACCTTGCCTCTGGACATTTCCGCTCTGCCCAGCATTTGTTCAGCCATCATCAAAGGGGACCCCTCTCCCAAACGGTAAGCTCCTAGGCCCGTGTGCCAGTATGTGTGTGTGTGTGTGTGTTTCATACTCACCGTGTCTTTGTTCATCTTCCTATCCTTCACAGTATTTACCATCAAGATTTCCAAGTTGCTGGCAATTAAAATCAGTCAAGCTAGCTAATTTCACTCTGAATAATTTAGTGTTAAGAAAAGTTATATCATCAACAATTGATAATTGACAACCCTGTGTGCGAGCTACCATGGCAATGCTTGGAAAAAAATACTGACCTTTTGCCCCTAAAATAATTTAACATGTTAACCAGCAAATTAAGTTTAACCCACAAGGAGACTGCAACCTTGAAAACCCAACCCTCTTGTTGAGAAAAGTTTGCATGGGCATCATCTGTTCATCCAAGTCCCACTGCTCTAAATGGACCGGAGCAGCTTCACCCCTGAATCCATGCTTGGAAAACAGGTTTGTTACCCTGGGAGGTGCCCCAAAACCCCAGTGTGTGTGTGAGGTTCACCCCACTCCCCTCTGCCTTTCAGCTAAGTGGCCCTTCAAAGCTATGGCCTGAGTAGGCCAGTGCATTATAATTTTCCTTTAGATAAAGCCCTTAAAAAAAATAATAAAACTGATGGCTGAAACCCAAAGAAGAGAAAGCCCTGAAACCGATCACATGTGGCAATCTTGACTGTGTCCTCCTAACTGGCAGTTCTCTGTATAACTATACTCAACACTGTCAGATTCCTATGGAAAATCATCCCCACGAGAACAATGGACAACTGATAATACGCACAGTGAGACAAGGGAAGCCAACTCTGCAGAACTCAGGAATGGTTCTTTTCTGCTATTAATGTGGTTCCGATTGGAAAAGCTGCCCTATCAGTGGCCTTCCTACATCCTCAAGACTAGTCCTCCATCTCAAAAAGCAACATGAAACAAAATCAAGTGTGCAGATTAGCAATGAATGTTGGAAGATTCCCAACATGGTCCTTCTACCAACACCCCAGGTCCCTCCACTGAGGAGAAATGTTTCCAGATTCAAATCTGTCCCAAGCATTTCTGAGAGTCATTCATTCTCCTAATACAATTCCTATTCCGTCATTGCCTTGTGCCCACCGCATACATCACTGTGCATGTGATCTGCTTCGGACGACTTAGAATCTAGCAAGTCCATACTCAAAACATCCGCCCTTCTGGACTTGCCCTGGTGGTTCCAGGTTCAATTCCTGGTGAGCGAACTAGATCCTGCATACTGCAACTAAGAGTTCGCATGGTGCAACTAAGACTTGGAACAGCCAAATCAAGCAAATAATAACAAACAAACAAAAAATTCACCCTTCAATGAACACATAGAATTTCCAGAATGTATCAGAGTGGTCTGTATACAGAAATTCAAAGTAAGAATGAGTCCCACGTGTGTGTGCCCACATATGTTAGACACTCAGTTGTGTCTGACTCTTTGCAACCCCATGGACTGTAGCCCGCCAGGCTCCTCTGTCCATGGCACTCTCCAGGCAAGAATACTGGAGTGGATAGCCATTCCCTTCTCCAGGGGAGCTTCTCAAGCCAGGGATTGAACCAGGGTCTTTTGCATTGCAGGTAGATTCTTTACCGTCTGAGCCACCAGGGAAGCCCTAAGAATGAGTCCAGCACAAATCAAAGGACTAGACATAGAAGAGACATGCCCGTCAAAGCACTCACAGGGCGACAGCCTGGTCTGAAATCTGTCTTATACCAGCAGGCACCCACAAGGCCTTGACAGACTCTACTTGATGCATTAGTACCTCTGGGCTTGGTGCGTGGGAGCCCCTCCATCCTAACACAGGAACTGAATTACACCCCCTAGGCTCGAAGGGCCAGGGACGTGGCAGAGGTCCCGGGACACGGCCCAGGGCCGACACTTCACAGCATCATTCACAGAAGCGGCTTCCTGCAGGGAGTGTGCTGGTCCCCGGCCAACCCACAGCTCTCAGAAGGGTGGAAGGGCAGAGGGAGGAATTCCTCCAGCTGGCAGATTCTCAAGGCGGGAGGAGAGAGGAAGGGAGTTGGGGCAAGGAGAGGAAGAAGGAGTGGCGGGGAAGGAAGAGGCCCTCGAGAGGCACATCCACAGCTCCATCTGTGATGGCAGATCAAACCAAGGCCAACTCTGAGCCCCTGCTGCCCTCTTAAGAGTCCGCAGAGCGCAATGACACGCCCTAAACACTCCTGTTGTTAGCTGCTTGAAGTATGCACTCCTTCTGTATGTTACTCTGACTGTAGAGATAAGCCTTAATCTCCTCCTTAATTCCACTATTCCCCTGCAAAATAAACACTGTTTTCCATTTTTCATCTTGACCTTCTGGATGCTGCATTCACATACTTCTATATTCATATGGGGGAAAATATCACTTATATACTGTCCTTTTCTCTCTACTGAGCGATACATCTTAGAGATCATTCCATCCTCAGGAACAGACCTACTTCATTCTCTGAAATTGCCACAAAGTATTCTACAAAGTGGACTTGCTGTATTTTATTCATTCATTCTTCCACCGATGTTTCATTTTCCCAACAGTTCTGGAGTGGATATACAATCAGATGCAAGTGTTTCACTGGAACACAATTCTAGAAATAATGTCACTGGGTCAGAAGACTTGTATGACTTTTAATAGATGCTGACAAGATCCTGCCACGGGTCTCCAGGTCTCCACCTTCACTCACAGGATGTTGATACTCCTTTCCCTAACTCCACCCTCATTTGATTCTACCATCCTTTTCACTTTTGCCTAAGCCTAACCTTAACCCTGGTTTTGTCCAGACTGGATGGTGGGCAGTATTGGGGGGTGGGAAACAAATCCCACTGCTTTAATTTGCATTTCTCTGAGAGATCAAACATTTTGTCTTATGTTTATTGGCCATTTGCATTTTCTCTTTTGTGAGTTATAAACTCTGCCCATTTTTCTTTTGGGTCATTTGCTTCTTTTTCTTCATGAATTCATAGATTTTTAAATATTCCATCTATTAATCCATTGAATTCTGTTTTGTACGCCTCTCTCAGTCTTTTAAAAACTTTGCTCATGGCATTTTCCCACAAACAAGCTGGTTTTCCGTAAACAAAACAATGGCTTCCACCTAGATGAGAGGGAGTTTGGGGGAGAATGGATACACGTGTATGAATGGCTGAGTCCCTTTGTTGTCCACCTGAAACTATCACAACACTGTTAATTGGCTATACTCCCAACACAAAACAAAAAGCTTAAATAAAAATGCACATGAAAATCGTATTTTTAAGAGAAACAGTGGCTTCTAAACTGTTTACACTGCAATAGAATCCTTTCTCCAGTCCAGGGGAATCCCTGAAAGCAGACAGGCAACAGGAGAAATGCTCTGGCTGTGGCTGAACTGGACTCCTAAGGTCCCGCCAGCAACTCCATCCTGATTCTCAGGTTCTGAGGGATGCTTCCAAGAACAGAGCTTGAAATCACAGGTTCAGTCCAATTCCCTCATGCAACAGAAGAAGAAATCCAGGGTAAGAGGCACTGGAGGGACAAGTGCAAGGCTTCCTAACCAAAACAGGACCAGAACTGAGGTCTTCATTCTGTTTCTCTGAACCCAGCACAGTCTTTAAATTACAGAAGGTAAATTAATTCCAGTGTGACCTGACAACAAAACTAGCTCTTTGGTATCTGATTCATTACTTTTCTCCCAGCCCAGAAAAAGAGTGTCAAATGCCAGTAAAATAAACAGACATTTCCACTCAAAAATGCATTAAAAAAAAAACTTACCACTGCTTTCTAGTTATGTATTTCTATGTTAACATCCTGTCTCTCTACACAAGAACAGAAGCTAAACGAAAACCGGGAATCCTTGTCTGTCTGTCTCAAAGATCCAGAACTGGGCCTGTCAAGTTATAAGCCTCAACAAACATTTACCTCCCAAACTATTCTCTAAGCTAAAAACAAGCAGAAAATGATCCAATTTTTTAAAAATTTCAACTGCATTTATCAATGTAACCTCTAAGAGAATAGTTACCCATTAGCAGGTGGCCTACAAAGTGGGATGCAGGAAGGAACCTCCAGGTCTCGATAATCAAATGGAATAATTGAGAGCAGTGCCATTGGAAACACACGTCCACCCTTTTCCTCCTTCCCCTTAATTCTTTGGGCTTCTGGTTGTTATGTTTGTGTTTTCTAGAACGTCAGGCACTTGAAGGTCCCTTTGTAAAAATCTCCCCAGAGATGAAGGCATTTTGAATCAGCTGAGTTCCACTCTGAAGTCTTTTTTCTTACCTGCTAACTACCAATTGCAGGAACTCAGGGAGATTAAGCATCTGTGGGACCCAAGTCAGGTCTCTGCTCTGTAACGTGGACACAACTATAGGCCCTGCATCTTTCAGGTTTTCAGAGGCTTGCTGTCAATGCACGTCTGTTGCTTAGCTTAACGCTACACACATGCAGTCACTGGAGTTGATCAGTTACGGTGTTCTGCAGAGGAGTCAACTTTTAGGATGGGTGTTTGTATGCCCAGATAAGTGGACAGAGTTTGACTTGCTGTTCAGTCGTTAAGTCCTGTCCGACTGTTTGCAGTGAGTTCAGCATCCCAGGCTCCTCTGTCCTCCACTATCTCCCAGAGTTTGCTCAAATTCATGTCCCTTGAGTAGGTGATGCTCTCTAACCATCTCATCCTGTCCCGCCCCCTTCTCCTTTTGCCTTCCACCTTTCCCAGAATTTGGACTAAACACTTTTAAATACGAACATGAGATGAGATGAGCCAGCGTTATTAAAAATTCACTACTAAGAGAACAGCACATTTACAGAACAAGTCGAATCCCGTCATCACGGTGAATACCAGACGGAGGTCGTAGAACTCCGAGACCAACTGCAGAGGGGAAGGATGATGGAGAGTCTTCAGTTAAATGCCAGCCTGCTGGTTAGAGATCCCAGTCCCAAACCACAGCCAGCAGGCCACCTCCCACCTCTGTGTCTGCGGTTGTAGGAGCTCGATTTACTCGGATTGGCTGCGGGGGCATTCACAGCTTCCACTTGCTCCCTGGCAATCACCAAGAATGCGTTCTGGCCCAGGCCCACCCCTCCAGGGAACAATAACCATTTCATACATTGGTATTTAGTTACAGAGCTATGAATGCCCTATGGCCAATCAAAACAGGGTCCTAACAGATCAGACTTTGATCTTTGCAAATGAGGATATGGGCTAAAGCCACTCTGTTAAAGCTAAAAAGAGCTAACGTTCTGTTCAGGGAATTTTGAAAATGCTTGCTTCCTATCCACTGATATAGATGATTCCTGAAGCAGTGATGGGCGGTATCATAGAACAGAATGTGGACACACAGGCAATTCGTGTGTCCCAGAATTCTGACACATTTGAAAATATGTAAATAATAACAGAAATCATAATAAGATGGTCGGAGGGCATCATCGACTCTATGGACATGAGTTTGAACAAACTCCGGGAGACACTGAAGGACAAGGAGGCTTGGCGTGCTGCAGTCCATGCGGTCGTGAAGAGTCGGATGCAACTGAGCGACTAACAGCAACAGTAACAGAAAAATCTGCATCTTCAAATTGCCCAAAGCATGCCAAACCCTCACAGATTTAACATAAAATGTCCAGCATTACTCTGGTCTTTTAAAATCAGGCACTGCTGGAGGAAGTGTGAGCAGTCTCAGAAGCCCATTTTTAGCAGAATTGAAATCAGATCCAGGGCTTGAATCACACACACAGCAGTCTGGCCACTAAAGGCACCTTTCTCTTCATCTCAGGAAAAAAAATTTTTTTTTTCTTCTTTATTTAACAAAGATACTGAAGATAAAGAGAAATGTTAAGCAGAAAAGCATTTAAAAATCTGCTTTGAAAAGAAAAGAATCCCCAATCCTTATAGCTGAGTATTTGCCTAGGCTAGAAGGGGAAGAGATGACAATTGAAATGGGGTATGAAACACCCACAGGTCAACAAAACAAGCCTGCCTCTCATTGAAATCAATTTGACTTTTCTTAAGAGCACTGGAAGGTCTTCCTCTCCTGCTAAGAAGAGACCCAGAAAAAAAGCTTTCAGAACAACTAGAGTTGCTCTCAATTCCAGCCTTGTTCTCTAAAGACACACAGCGTTAAGAACAATGTGCTGGGTCACACATGAGGAGAAACTTCAATTTTTAACACCAACCTGAGCACTTTGCAACAGGGCTTAGAGTACAAATGGCTGGTCGCCCCCAGTGCATGACTGCATGGACCTCGTCGTGGTCCAACTACCACCTGCCTTCCTCAATGCACAGTGCCCCATCTATGCAGTCACAGGAGGCAAGGGTGGGGTGTACCAGAGTAGATACTTGAACATAGGATCCAGTCATTTCCTACCAAATTCCAGCAGAAGCCAAGGTTACTTAATTACTACAGGTCCAGAAACCTCAGAGCAAGATGTGCCATTCAAAGTCTTGAAATTATCTTGTTTTCTTCTGAGGGCCAGAAAAAAAGAACAAGGCTTTAAAGCAACATTCTAGGAAGCCAGGACAGGCTTCCTTGGTGGCTCAGACAGTAAAGAATCCAACTGTAATGCAGGAGACCTGGGTTTGATCCCTGGGTCGGGAAGATTCCCTGGAGAAGGGAATGGCAACCCACTTCAGTATTCTTGCCTAGAGAACCGCATGGACAGAGGCGCCTGATGGGCTCTAATACGTACCCCATGGGGTTGCAAAGAGCCGGACATGACTGCATGACCAACACTTTTACTTTCAGGATGGTTTATGGAGACCCTGAGAAAGAATGGAGCTCTTTGTTCAGGACCAAGGCAGAGGCCAGAGAGTACTTCCAGAGACTGGAGAAGGGGTCCAGAGATGCTTGCCCAGGCACCCGGACTCGTTACCACGTGAGCAATTTGAACGCGTGAGGTTCTGGGGTCTTGTAGATCTTATGAATCACAGTCATGGTATTTTCTCCTGTATCTCAAAAATTAAAGCGAAAACCACTTCAAATCTCTAGATGCCAGTTTAGCCTGCTATCAGGACACTAGCGCTAGAGCCCTAGATGACATCCTCATTAACGAAAACAGGCCTTTTAGCATGGTTCATAAAGCAATTTTCATGAAACCACTTGCCTTTTGATCTGCATTATTATACTAGGCATGATCTTACCGGAAGTGATATGATTATAAAGCACATAGCACTTCAAAACAAACAATGAAAGAGAAAAGGTCAACTTTCTGATAAAGCACTAATAAGTCTGAACTAATAACACTCCTATGCTACATATCAGATTCCAAAACACCTAAAGTCAGAAAACCAGTAACAGGACTTCCCCCGTGGTCCAGTGACTGGGACTCCACGCTCCCAGTTGAGGGGGCCCAGGTTCAATCCCCCAGGGAACTTGAGCCCAATTGCTGCAACCAAGTGTTCAAATGCCACAACTAAAAGAACCGGCATGCCGCAACAAAGATCAAAGATCCTGGGTGCCGAAACTAAGACCCGGCACAGTCAAATAAATAAAAACAAATATTTTTTAAAAACCACAGTAAGGCTATCTCATAGTAATAGTTAACAGTTATTGAAAGCTTAAACTGGGTCAGCGACACGTCATAATTCATTGAAACCTCATAACTTCCATGACTGTATATTACTACTACCTCCATTAATTATTTATTTGCTGCTGTTACATCCATTTTAAAGAAATCTGAGGCACAGATAACACCCAAGGATGTTCAGATGTGATAAAACAGCTTTCAATAACTGTTGGAAGTCTGGTATCAGAATTCTAGTATATGTGCTGCCGAAGCAAGCACGGGTATCAGAATTCAATGGTCTGAAAAGCTGCATACACTGTACTTTTAAGTTTTGTTAAGAACTGGATTTGAGGCCATCCCTGGTTGTCACCCAGAACTGGCGCCCAACTATTGGTTTTTCACCTTTATGTCCCCTGGCATGTAGCCCAAACCCAGAGTCAAGGCTCTCTGCACCACATTATACTCAGGGAGCTTTGTGTCACGGTAATTATAAAGCGTACAATTCAAAACGGTAGTAAAGACTTGCAGTTTTTTTTTTTTTTTTTTTAAGAGTTATCAAGACCAACCTTCAAACAATCAGAACTGATAGGAGGATGCTGCAAGATTGCTGGAAACAAAAATCCAAATTCAGAGATCAATAGCATTCCTTTAAACCAGCAGTAACCAAACAGAGGATATAAAAAGAGGAAAAAACTGGCTTCCATGGTAAGCCAAACTATAAAGCAGATACACATAAATCTAAAAAGCAACTTTACTAAGAATTTTTAAAACTTCATTAAAAGATAGAAAGGAAGATTTAGATTAATGGAGCAATTAAACTTGTTTTACTTGAGAGAAAGAACATTTTCAAGATGTCAGTATTACCCAATTAATCAATAATTTCATTGAAATTCCAAAATTATCTCAACAAGAATTTTAAGAAACTTGAAAAATAGTTTAATAATTATATGGGAAAGTATAGGAGTAAGGGCTTCTCAGGTGGCGTTAGTGGTGAAGAACCCACTTGCCAATACAGGAGGTATAAGAGACATGGCTTCGATTCCTAGGTCGGGAAGATTCCCCTGGAGAAGGGCATGGCAACCCACTCCAGTATTCTTGCTTGGAGAATCTCCATGGACAGTAGAGCCTGGTAGGCTACAGTCCACAGGGTCGCAGAGTCAGATACGACTCAAGCTACTTAGCACGCATGCATAAGAATAAGAATTTCGAAAAAAACAAAGTGGGTGAACTATATTATCAGATATTAAAACACATTAGAAAACTACAGTAATTGAGACAGTGTGGTATTGATGCAGGAATAGACACATAATCAGAATGGAATAAGGAGTCCTGAGACCAGTGTACATATTTTGAAGGACTGTATGATATACATAGGGTAAGAGCAAGCTAATCACTGTAATCCATTTGAAATCTGCAATCCATTTGAAATTTATTTTTAACCCATCTTCAATTTGTTTTTCTCTTTAGAGTGAGGTAAAGATCAAAGTATATATTTTCCACTTGAAAGCCAGAAAAATAAACCTAGATATGGAAATTATTGGAAAGAAATATAGGGGAGGCAGAGAACTGTCTTAAAACAGGAAAGTCAAAAAAAAAAAAAAAAAACAGGAAAGTCAGTTGAAAGATATGACTCCATTAACACAGCTTGAACTCAGGTGTCCCGCATTGCAGGTGGATTCTTTACCAGCTGAGTCACAAGAGAAGCCTAAGAATACTGGAGTGGGTAACCTATCCCTTCTCCAGTGGATCTTTCCAACCCAAGAATCGAACCAGGGTCTCCTGCATTGCAGGTGGATTCTTTACCAGCTGAGCCACAAAAGAAGCCCAAGAATACTGGAGTGGGTAACCTATCCCTTCTCCAGTGGATCTTCCCAACCCAAGAATCGAACCAGGGTCTCCTGCATTGCAGGTGGATTCTTTACCAACTGAACTATCAGAGAAGCATTAACACAGCCAGATCTCAAAAAACAAAAAAAACAGAGTACAGAAAGCAAGACGCAATATGATACCCCTTACGTCAATTAAAATACACATAAAGATGCATGGGTGTATCTATAAATATAGTATTTAAAAATCTGAAAGCTAGCCTGGAAGGAGATGCACTGAAACACAAGGTGGGGGAGAATTTAAGTTACGACTAATTTTTCGTCTAAGAAAAATCCTTAAAAGCAAATATGGCAGGGGCTTCCCAGCTCTTCCCTGGTGGCCCAGTGGTTAAGACTCTGCCTTGCAGTGTAGGGGACACTGGTTCAACCCCTGGTCTGAGAGGATCCCATATGTCATGAAGCAGCTGGGCCCATGTACCACAACTACTGCAGCCCGCATGCTCCACAGCCTGAGCTCCACAGCAAGAGAAACCACTCATACGAGAAGCCCATGCACCACAACTAGAGAGTGACCCCTGCTCTGTTCAAATAGAGAAAGCCCAAGTGTAGCGGCCAAGACCCAGCACAGCCAATAAATAAATAAGCTTTTTTTTTTTTTTAAAGCAAATATGGCAAAACACTATGGCAATTAAATCTGAATGGTGGGAATATGGATGCTTTTGCTAAAGATACAGAAAATGACACGATAAATTCTTTAAGGAAGAACTCTCAAATGTTAAATCTAGATCTTCTTTGTTAACATATCAATGTGAAGTAGTTTCTTGATTATCTATAGTCTTATTCTTCAAAATATAGAATAAAAATAGGGCAGATAAATAAATCCAGTTATCAATCCCAACTGTGATGCTTAATTTTATGTGTTGACTTGGCTGGGCTATGTTGCCCAGATGTTTGGTCAAACACTAGACGTTGCCATAAGGGTATTTTTTAGGTGTGATTAAATACTAAATCACACCTAAAATTTGAATTACATTTAAATATTTAAATCAGCGAACTTCTCATGAAGATTACTCATAATGGGATGGAGACTGGCCATCCAGTCAGTTGAAGGCAGTAAAAGAGGCTGAGGTTTCCCAGAAGAGGACTATCCTCAAGACCGAGACACAAATTCTGCCTAAACATGCAGCCTGCTGGCTCATCTTCCAGGGTTTTGACTTGCCAACCCCCACAAGTACATGCACCAAATCCTTCTCTTCCTCTCTCTGAACATACGTATTTCCTCTGTACTCTGTTTCTCTGGAGAATGCTGACTAATACCAACACTGCAAGTTTTGGGGGCAGCCATGGTTTCTCATGACATGTTTTATACAGAATGAGAGTTGGGCCAGAAAGAAGGCTGAGTGCCAAAGAATTGATGCTTTTGAACTGTGGTGTTGGAGAAGACTCTTGAGAGTTCCTTGGACTGCAAGGAGATCAAACCAGTCAGTCCTAAAGGAAATCAACCCTGAATATTCATTGGAAGGACTGGTGCTAAAGCTGAAGCTCCAGTACTGTGGCCACCTGATGCAAAGAGCCGGCTCACTGGAAAAGACCCTCATGCTGGGAAAGATAGAAGGCAGGAGGAGAGGGAACAACAGAGGATGAGATGGTTGGACAGCATCACCGACTCAATGGACATGAGTTTGAGCAAACTCTGGAAGCTGATGATGGTCATGTAAGCCAGGCATGCTGCAGTCCATGTGGTCACAAAGAGTTAGACATGACCGGGCAACTAAACAACAACAAAATGGTTTCTGAACTGAAACGGTCCACAGTTTCTGTAACATTCAAAAGGGTAGAAAGTCATGCTTGAGGGGTGACAGGGAACAATGACAGGGCAGTTCAGATGGACACCTTGTGATTATGGACACCTTGTGATTACATCTTGGGTATGTTTTCTAGGAAAATAGATCTCACAAGAAGATAAAGGTCTTCAGTAAGATGGCTTCTTGCTGGAGCTGTGGTTTTCCAGAGTTGAAACATCCCCACTGGCCTGTGATTACTTGTTGGCCAGGTACTCCTGGGGAGGACACAAGTCCACACTCTTACATGGAGGAAGAAGAGGGGTCAAAGGAGTGAGATCTAGCCTTCCCGTACCTGTGATATTTCCCGAGAATTCTCCTTGTTTGTTTCACCAAAAACACAAGTTGACAGACTGCCCAAGACTGACCACTCTCTGCAGGCTGCTTCTCCATGGATGGACCTCTGCTCACACCGTGATCAACAGGGTCAAGTGCTCTAGCTTCATACACAGTCCACACTCCTCATAATCTACTCAGACACCATGTATGCCTGGATGTAAGGGCACGTTGCTATTGTTGTTTAGTTGTTAAGTTTTGTCTGACTCTTTTGAGACCCCATAGTCTATAGTCCATGAGGCTCCTCTGTCCTTGGGATTTCCCAGGCAAGAACACTGGAGTGGGTTGCCATTTCCTTCTCCAGGGGATCTTCCCAGCCTAGGGATCAAACCCATGTCTCCTGCATTGGCAGGCAGATTCTCTACTGCTGAGCCACCAGCAAAGTCCGGATATAAGGCTATAAGAACCCCTAAGTATACCCCTTTGCTCAGTTTAGATCTCTTACTGATTTTAGATAAAATACATTTGAGCCATTTAGTGTTCTGTGTTTCTGATCATTTTATTTATTTTGGTTTGGCACCTGCAAACCAAGGAAGTTCAAGTAAGAAACAAGAATGGACTTACTGAAGCAATAATTCAGGGTGACAACAATATACATTATTAAAAAAACTTCTTGACATCAATTTGCGTATCCTATGGAGTTAGAGGAGAACAAAGCCATCTCAGTGGAATCATGAGGTGAGCCCAAATGGAAGCAATGCCCTACTGTCCCAGGTGGTACTAGTAAAGAACTCGCCAGCCAGTGCAGCAGACAGAAGACATGGGTTCCATCCCTAAGTCGGGAAGATCCCCTGGAGGAGGGTACGGCAACCCACTCCAGTATTCTTGCCTGGAGAACTCCATGAACAGAAATGCCTGGCGGGCTACAGTCCATAGGGTTGCAAAGAGTTGGACATGACTGAAGTGACTTAGCATGTACACACCACTGTCCCAATCAGAAGAGAGCTGAAAAAACTGAAGGGTTAGATAATGCTAGATTTTTGGTTAAATAAATGTAAATGATAGACTTTAAGTCATTAGATGCAAAATTACATCTAAGATACTAAAAAGTAATGTTTAAAACATTTGCAAAAGCAATGTAAGATATTAATATAGCAATACACATACTTATATGTGCAAGAATACCACATATTCAAACACTATGTAAACAGCATAGTTCAGTTCAGTCAGTTGTGTATCGACTCTTTGCGACCCCATGAATTGCAGCACGCCAGGCCTCCCTATCCACCACCAACTCCTGGAGCTTACCCAAACTCAAGTCCATCGAGTCGGTGATGCCATCCAGCTATCTCATCCTCTGTCGTCCCCTTCTCCTCCTGCCCCCGATCCCTCCCAGCATCAGGGTCTTTTCCAATGAGTCAACTCTTCACATGAGGTGGCCAAAGTATTGGAGTTTCAGCTTCAGCATCAGTCCTGCCAGCAAACAGCATAAGCTAATACTAATTTAGAAATATTTTTGGTTTCTTCCCACTTCTGACTCTCACACATCACAAAAACATTTATTCCATCTTCAGTGGCCTTTTTACACCCAAGCCTGTGATTACAGCTACTTTTTTGAGTTTTCCAAATCATATCCCCTTCATTTCCATGTCAGTTATTTGGATAACGTCTTGACTTGTTCCATTTTTAAATGATCTTTAAAAGTCTTGTTTACAAAGAAATCCAACACTTGTTACTGTGAGGTCAGATGCCCAGGAATATTACTAGAGTTTTTTTTAACCTTTCTTTAAAATATGATTTCCTTGGTTGACCTCTATAAAGCATCCAAAATCAGACTGATGAAGGTCATTTGAGGCTAATGCGTGTTCCCTAAATAACACTTTGATGTTCAAAATAAAATAATTGTGAGATCTTTTCATGAGCATGAGAGAAGTTGTAAAGATATAAATATAAGACTGAAATATAAATTTCTTCATTTCTGATGATAAGCTTTTCTTTTGGAGGGGGGGATGCAGGGACCATGCTTTATATTCGACTTGGGCTCAATGAGGTAAATCCTATAGCTTCATTTCCCTCCCTGCCCCCCACCACCTGCCTTTCTTCCTCAGCAGAGTAGCCATGGTAGCAAGGTACAGAGTTACACCTGGACTTTCTCAGGTAGAGCTGGGGACTGCAGGGGAATCCACAAGGGTGAATCGAGAAGACCCAGAAACATGTGTCTCTTCCACAGGACAGAAGGGTCCTGCCACATGAGCCAGGCTGGGAGGCCACTGGTTTTCTGTTCTATCTTCTTTTGAAAATAATTTTTGCAGTTGCATTGTGAAGCCTTTAAGAGTGGCAAGAGAGGGACTTCTCTGGTGGTCCAGTGGCTAAGACTCCACACTCCCAATGCAAGGGGCCCACGTTCAATCCCTGATCAGGGAATTAGATTCCACATGCCACAAATAAGAGTTCACATGCCGCTATGGGCTCCCCTGTGGCTCAGTAGGTAAAGAATACACCTGCAGTGCAGGAGACACAGGAGATGCAGGTTTGACCCCTGGGTCGGGAAGATCTGGAGGAGGAAATGGCAACCCACTCCAGTATTCTAGCTGGGAAATCCCATGGACAGAGGAGCCTAGCAGGCTAAGTCTACGGGGTTGCAAAGAGTTGGACATGACTGACAGACTAAGCATGCATGTCGCCACTAAAGATCCCTCGTACCACAACTAAGATCCAGCATAACCAAATAAATAAATAAAACAAACATTAAAAAAAAAAAAAGTGTGCAGGAGAGTAATCTGCAGCTGGACGATGCCTGGGCAGCTGTGTGGTCATGACTCCTCCCAGACGCCCCCTGAAGCTTTTGAAGCAGGTGAGACCCTTAGGGGCCCCAGCAGCAAGACACTAAGCTAAGCTCAGCTCTAGCACTGCCAAAGGCAAAGGGAGCCAGAGAAGCTTGCGTGTAAGACAGAGAATTTTCTAGAACATTCTGAAGAAAGGCCTAAATACCTTGGGAGCATAAGTCGGCCGCTACAGGTTACCTACTTCAGTGACTGGAGCGGAAGGAACAAGGGGCAACGCTGTAAGCTGTACAAGGTGTTGGTGCAACCCGCAAATTTCAGTTCAAAGGGGATGGGTGAAGGAAGAGGAAAAAAAGGATAACAATGATAAATCTATACTGACAGTGTGATACTGTGACTTAAGAGTAAAAAATATTTAGTCTTTGCCCACTGTTCCTGGCACAGCACTCCTAAAACCCTTGACATTTCCTACATGAGAGTCATAGGGGAATCTTAAATGTTCTATTCAGTCCTGGAAATAGTTTCACAGCAATCAAAGTAAAATGAGTATCTTTTTAACAAGTCTCTTCCTTTTTAAAAAAATTTATTATTTATTTATTTTGGGCTGTGCTGCATGTTTGCTGCTGTGTGGGCTTTCCTCTAGTTGCAGCAAGCAGAGGTGACTCTCTAGATATGGGCCATGGGCTCCTCATTGCGGTGGCTTCTCTTGTTGCAGAGCCCGGGCTTAGTAGTTGTGATCTACAGGCTTAGTTGCCCTGTAACTTATGGGATCTTCCCAGATCAGTGATCAAACCCATGTCTCCTTTATTGACAGGAGGATTCTTAACCACTGGGCCAGTAGGGAAGCTCCTCGCAAGTCCCTTTCAATCACATCTGAGTTGATGATAACGTGGTGACTTCTGGAAAGTCCTTAAGGATGGATGCTGGTTGCAGGGGTGGCGGCGTGTGGCAGGCATGATTAAAAGGTTGGAACTGTCCATCCCACCCCACCCCCTTGACCTCTGGAGAAGGGAGAGGCATTGGAAACTGAGTTCAATCATCAATGGCCAATGATTTCATCAATCGTGCCTATGTAATGAAGCCTCCCCCCAAAAACCCAAGTGGATGGGTTCACAGAGCTTCAGGGTTGGTGAACACCTGGAGACGCCATGCCCTTTTCCAAAATCTTGCATGCGCACTATGCATATCCCCATTTTGTGTCCTTTTTATAACAAACCAGTAATCCAGTAAGTAAACTGTTTCTCGAGCTCCATGAGATGCTCTAGCAAATTAAACCTGATTAATTAACCCTATTCGTTAATAGGAGTGGTTATGGAAACCTATTTACAGTCAGTCAGAAATGCAGGTGAAACTTGGACTTCTGACTGGCATCTGAAGCGCGGGTAGTGGGAGTGGGGGACAGTCTTAGTGGCCTGAGCCCTTAACTTGTGAGATCTGACACCACCTCCCGGGAGACAGCATGGCAACGGCATTGAACTGGAGGACACCCAGCTGGTGGTCCCCCACCATACACACACACACTCTTGGTGACCCAGAAGTGAAGAAGTGTTCAGAGACTACTCTGTATAACGTAGTTGAAAGCAACAGAGCTTTTCTTTACGAGGAGGACAGAGTAACGAAAGAGCAAACCCTGGGGGTAGGAACTCAGGGTTAGCTGGAGAGAGTGTTGCTGGAATTTGGCTGATTCAGAAAAGCTACCTCCAGGGTAGCTGACCAAGCCTAGATTCTCTCCAGTAGACTTGGACAGGTTTGTCCCAAAGTAATACACTGGAAGGACTGAAGCTCCAATACTCTGGCCACCTGATGCGAAGAGCCAGCTCACTAGAAAAGACCCTGATGCTGGGAAATGCTGGGGGCAAAAGGAGAAGAAGGTGACAGAGGATGAGATGGTTGGATGGCATAACTGATTCAATGGACATGAGTTTGAGCAAACTCGGGGAGATGGTGAAGGACAGAGAAGCCTGGCGTGCTGCAGTCCATAGGATCACAAAGAGTCGGAAATAAATGAGCAACTGAACAATACCTGGTATGCTGCAGCCCATGGGGTCAAAAAGAGTTGAAAATGAGTCAACAATGACAACAAAACAGACTCAGCACTTTCAATAGTTTGTAACAAGAAAGACAGGGATTTGTCTCCTTCTCCTTGGTTTTTCTCAATTCAGAAAACTGACCTTTAACCCAAGCCTAGATTTATAACTGAGGAAACGACTCAGGGAAGTTGAGAGATAATAGTTGACAAAGCACATCCTGAAAGGAGAAGCAGCAAACCCAGCTCCAGGGGCCTGGGAGCTAACTGCATAAAGGGCTTTCACATGCCCGGCATGGAGATGAACTCTTCCTGTGCATTACCCCCATCCTTATCACCAACCTAGGAGGGATCAACATAGCTATCCCCACTTTACAGTTGAGAAAACCAAGGCAGAGAAACTAATGCTCCCCAGAGTCATTTAGCAAGAATGCGGGCCAGCTGGGTTTAGAACGGCACTCCTCTGACAAGGTGTATTTGTAGAGTCAGAACTGAGGAGGTGATATAACACCTCATCCTAATTATGTACTTCTGGGTACGTCACTAAGCTGTGAGCCTTAGTTTTCAAATCTACAAAATGAGCACGACACAGCTTTCTGGAAGTGAAACCTTTTTTGTTAAAGCTGCCAGGACAAAGCCTGACAAACAGCAGGCACTCAATAAAGGCATCATCCCCTGCATCTCCATTCCTCATCTTCCCGAACCTAAGTCTTACAGGTGAGGTGTAGCAATCTATCAGCCTCCAGCTGATTTGCATATGGGAGAAAATGTAACACACAGAGAAAGAAACGCTAATTACTGACATTCACCTTATCACATGCAGACCTAGACCAATCTACTTTGTTTCTGTTCATGAAAAAAAGGGTTCTTCTTACCCATCCTAAACCAACTTTAAGCTGTGATTTAGTGGAGCCAAAGGTTTTTGATTTTATAGGGAACACCTTATACTCTGGTCCTTGTGCTAAAGGGACTCACGAAGGGCCATCATCACAGGAGCAGCGCCCGTCAGCAAACGCCCTCTGCAAGCAGCTGAGCCTGACTTGGAGATCTCATCTCCCACGGACGAGGCCTGGGACTCTGGCTCCAATAACCGCAAAACTTATAACTCACTCGCCTAACCCAACCCCAGCACCTCGTACGCCCGCATAAAATGCTGCTCCAAAGCTTAAAGTTGGTGAAGGGAGATGGCCAAGAGTGGCTGTGCGTTGGCCCATGTATTCCCCCAGCTGTCTACACGTGGGGCCAAGGTTGGAGCCTGGGTTAGAATCCACCGTCTGCATCCTATTAGGCCCTTTTATGAGCTCAGAGCATGACTATCTGGTTTGCATTTGCAACACATAGGGAAGCAATAAGGGACAGTAGAGAGGCTTTCTAAGGGGGCACCTCGTGGAGGTTAGTTTTACCAGAGCGCACCTACGAGTGACCAGGCAGACTGACCTGGAGAGGGCTGGTTGAATGAAACCCTGGGAAGAGAGTCAAGAGTACCAAGTTCTGGCACTGTCCATTCCATCTGTGCTCTAGAACAAAGCACTGAACCACTCAGCCTGAGCTTCACCTAAAAAGGATGGAACTGAGTAGGATATACTCCAAGATCCCTTTTAGTTTGAAAATTCTGTTAATTTCAGCTCTTGATGAACCCCCCCACTTTGAGAAACATTATGAACTCTGAAAATGTATTAATGCGAATACCTAGCATAATGAGTGGCCTATTGGTACCTGGTCATTGTTCACTTCATGAAGAAATGAACCAGTGCTGATCAAGATAAACCTAAAGGGTATTTAAAAAAAAAAATACCAGTCATAGATACATTATACCAACATATGTACCACATGGGGCTTCCCAGGTGGCGCTAGTGGTAAAGAACCTGACTGCCAATGCAGGAGTAAGAGACGCAGGTTTGATCCCTGGGTCAGGAAGATCCTCTGGAATGGGAAATGGCAACCCACTCCAGTATTCTTGCATGCAAAATCTCATGGATAGAAGAGCCTAGTAGCTTTACAGTCTCTAGGACCGCAACGAGTCGAACACAAGTGAGCAAACAGATGCACACAAATATACTACATACCTACATGCACACCTGTATGTATGTTATTATCTTACTTCAAGAGTTGCCAACTGTTGTTACCACTCTATGTACTAGACATTAGAAGGGAGAAGGCAGGATAGAAGAGTGTACTAGACATTACAGGGAGAAGGCAGAATAACCTAGTCCCCTGTCCCTCACCATCTAATAGAAAAGACAGAAGAGACACAAGAATAAGATGACAACTCTTGAACAGGACAGGATATGATTCAAATTCAGATGTGCTCAAGTAAGTGCAACTGGTATTTTAGAGCCAGAAATGACAATCATGATTTTATATGAGAAAGAGGTGGATATATGGATGATGTCAGTCAGGGATCCCAGCAGAAAACCGAAGAGACACTCAAAAGGGTTGAACTCGAGAAAGTTATATACAGGGAATATCTGCAGGAGGGTGAAGCACCTAGAAGCTGGCAACAGCTGGGAAACTATTACCACCTACAAGCCTGAGGGGCAAGGGGAGGAAATAGGGTGAGCTGGAATCACGAGAGCGAGCTGTCCATGAGAGTTCAGAAGAAATAAGCATTGTCAGGACCTTGACAAGGCGGAGGGGAGAGCAGTGAGGAGGATAAATACCCCAACACTCTTTCCTCCTCTGCCTTTCCATCCCCTGCCTGTGCCTGTTGGCTGAACCCAACCAGAAACAGGATAATGGAGCCTAGATGTTATAATTCTGGACTCTTGGTCCAAAGGAAGGCAGAAAATGAACTGAGGAAGGAGAACATGCACACACACATATGCCCACATGCACAGACACTGGAGATGTATTAAAAGTGAAAGTGAACATGTTAGTCGCTCAGTCGTGTCCGACTCTGTGCGACCCCATGGGCTGTAGCCTGCAGGCTCCTCTGTCTATGGGGATTCTCCAGGCAAGAATATTGAAGTGGGTTGCCATGCCCTTCTTCAGAGGATCTTCCCGACCCAGGGATCAAACCTGGGTCTCCCGCATTGCAGTCGGATTCTTTACCATCTGAGCCACCACTTGTCCCACATACATCTCTAACGTAAGAAAAAGAAAAAAGTCTAGAAAAAAAAAGATTTATCCTACCAAAGGATCTCATCATAGAATTAATCTAATTTTTTAAAT
Organism: Cervus canadensis; assembly: GCF_019320065.1. Taxonomy (NCBI): domain Eukaryota; kingdom Metazoa; phylum Chordata; class Mammalia; order Artiodactyla; family Cervidae; genus Cervus; species Cervus canadensis. The sequence goes on from NC_057401.1 coordinate 39,713,344, forward strand.
TTATTTTTTAAATCTTTTTTAGCCATGCCACACGGCATGTGCAATCTTAGTTCCCTGACCAGGGATCAAACCTGCACCCCCTGCAGTGGCAGTGCCAAGTCTCAACCACTAGACCCCCAGGGCAGTCCCCTAATCTGAACAAAGTCTTCTAACAAATCTCAGGTAAATGTATACAAACAGAAACTTTTTAAATTGCAAATAGTTTCTACAAAATGCTCATATTGACATGTGATGTGTTTGTTTACTTTGGGTCTAACAAGGAAGTAAAGACATCCACTGACCAGACAAAATTGTCTACATTCTTCCTTAACCCTCTACCCTCACCCACCCCCAATTTCCAAAGATAAACTCCCAAGTTTGCACACGAACACATTTTTCCATTTATATTTTCTATCAGTTGGCAATTAAAACAAGAATCCCAGAGGTCAGCCAAAAGTCTTAAAAAACAAATGAAAGAGTCGGATACATTATCTCTGGATTCAAAAGCGAAAAACGACATGTTATAAGAAACCACCTGGAAAACTGCACTTGGCAGGCGCCATTTCAGAGATCCGCAGTTCAAACGTCAACTCCCTGCCAACTAATACTTAGCCTTTACCAGAGACCCTCGGAGAAAGTTCTGGAAGTGTGGAGTACTGAAGTCTCTGTAACGCCATCTGCTTTTGTGCAGAGTTCCAGTGATGGTAACGGGAACCTGGCGCTGGGGTGAGAATCGGGACTGCTCCTCAGGGTGGCAGAGGGGAGAGTCAGGTGTGAAGGGACGGCAGAGGAAGAGAAGGGTTAAAAGATGTCTCATGGTCACTTCCCAATTAGGGACCGCATGTCTGAGACTTCTCAGGACAAACTCAGTCTCAGATATCCTAGACCATACTACTCACATGTCCAATCCTGGGGAAACAAGTTACACAAATCATGGTGCTTTAACTTGATAGGGAAATATGCTGCTGTTAAAATTAATGAGTCAGTAATGACATGAAAAATCCTTGCATTTATTCACTCACAGTAACAGCTGAATCCCTATTGTATACTACAGATGGTGTAAGGGTGTTCCGGCTGTAATGATGAATTATATAGCATGAAGCATACATGCTATATAGCACAGAACCAGACTGCCAATGTCTGAATCTCTGCTTCACTCCTGAAAAGCTGGACAACCTTGAGCAATTTCCCTAAAATACCGTGTGCCTCACGTCATCTCCACTGTAAAACAGGAATAATAATGGTACCCTCTCCATAGGATCACTGTGAGGTTAAGTTCACAGTGTAAAGCTTGTAATAGTGCCTGGCACACTATGAAGTGCCCATCCTTACAGTCTTGGTTTGGTTAGGGATGCAGATACAAACAGGAACATGATGGTATAATGCTAAGGGCAATCAAGGCCTTCCCTTCGGGCTAACATTGAACTGGGAATGGAAGAGATCAGGAGGGCCTCCCATTCAGAAAAAGAGAAGAGCGTCATTGCACTTGAGTCAGACTGGAGAAAACTGGAACAGTCCATCGACTTTTTCCTGCATTCCACTGAGCACTTCCGGAGTTTATTTCATCTTACAAGCTTCCCCAAGTCTGGGATGCATAAAAGACAAAGGGTGGAAGACAGAGGAAATGATACCAAGTGTGCAAACAGGCCTGCCAGTCCCAACCACTGTAGTGGTGAGTGGTAACAAGCGCTTGGCTTGTCACAGGCTGCAGTACGTGGGGTGTCCTCGTGACCTCGCCATTTTAAGAACAGTCTTCATTTCTGGGACAGCCCCAAGAAATTCTCTGGTTGGGACTGGCGAGCAATCTCCAAAGCAAAGGAATCCTCTTTTCCCCTCCAACTGTCTCATTGGTTATTCTTTCCTTTGAAGTTGGAAGAGAGAATAAAATTACTTTCATCTGCCTGGAAATCACCAGAGTAGAGAAGAATCCTCCCTGGAATCAGAATGAGGAATCAGGCAGCTCAGATCTTCCGTAAGGTGAGCCCAGGGTGCGCTTAACTCCTTTTGGAAATGAGACGGTGTGTAGATCAACATCCACCTGTGTCAGCTTGGCAGTAAATGATACCAAACCCCGATTCCAAACGGCTTGAACAAGGAGGAAATTCATCATCTCAGAGGATGGGAAGAATGGAGAAATAACGGTGGTGCACCTTGAGGACACTCAGGGATCTGCTCTCTAAGGCTGGTGGCAAGATGTCTACAGTAGTTCTAGACAGCAACGTGCCAAGCAAGCAAAAGGTTCATTTGTTTTGTGTGTCTTTTTTTTTTTGGTAATGAGCACACCTCCCCCAAGAAGCTCCACAAGAGACATTCCTTCACATCTCATTGCCCAGACCTGGATCACATACTCTTTCCTGTACACATCCCTGGGGTGTGGGATGGAGGTACCACAAATGAAGTGAACGAATCATCTCACATAACGGATGCCACCAGGTCCACGTGACCACTGAGCCTGCAACAGGCTTCTGGCCAGGACCAAAGGAAGAAATGAACATGAATGTATTTCAGGAGTTAGCATGCTCTATGGTTATTCTCACAGATAGAACTCTGGTAAGCCACAGCTTCAAACCCATTCAGAAATGCTTCTGCCTGACACTCCACACATACCGAGAAGAATCACTGACCTGATGGAGAAGATGCTAACAAAACTGGTATAAATGCCTAAGAACCACTCTATCCAGGGCCTGGACATCTTTAATGATCACTGCTGAGCTGACAGTACATTGTGGCCTATTAGTATTCTGTCCCAAGGAGGCACCCGCAGCAGAGGAGTGTAAAAACAGAAGAACTGAGAGAAGGGAGAGTCACTTGCCAGTAAACCGTGATGGACTGAAATGAGAGAAAAGTTTTTTACACTGGGCGGGGCAGGACAGGTTCACTGAACTCTTAAAGATAAAAAGAAGAAACAATGCAACAAAATTTTGGAAGCGGTAAAGTGGTCTAACCCATGGTAACTGACTTAGCAGAGGGAAGAAAGCTGAAACCTAGCGCAGCAGGATGGGAAGCCCGGAAGCACAGCTCCAGGGTCTCTGGAATTTGGGACACCAGGCACTGAGGGGGTCAGGGGCCCCAAAGCAGGAGAGCTGGCTGTGAGTCTGTGCCAGAAGCTGTCAGACCCTGGGTCGCCCCTCTCAGTCCTGGCTCCAAAGTGACTGCCTGCATTCTGCAACCTATTTCCTCTGCTGAATCAGAGCGACAGTGGACTCAGAGACACTTCAATGTAGCTGAGAAGGGGCGCGCTTAGAAACAGGGAAATGGGAGAAGGTTCCATACCAAATGCTGGCTTCCTGGTCTCCATCTGAGTCTGGCTCATAGAATGCAGCAGCCACCAATCCCCCTTTGGCATTGGGATTTCTCTTCAGCTTCCTTTGAGAGAAAGACCTTCCACCCACAGGTGGGAATCCTCCAATAAAATCCCTGAGCAGGATAATCCTACAGCTGGCCGCACATGTGACTCAACTGGGGTGCTCTTTGTAATCACTACTACCTGACCCCTAGCAAGATCCAACATCATTCAAATACTTGGGCAACTTAAATGGAAAGTTTACTGCATGCCAGGAATTGTTCCAGGTTCTAAAACACTATACTAGGTGTTCCTTCTTGGAAAGGTGGAACTGATCCTGGGTGTCAGCTCCATCCAGGCGTGCAGACCTTCCAGTTAACTTCTCAGCAGTCAGTTCCAGGATCCTCAGACATTTGAGCAAAGCCTTTAACATGCAAAAGATTTCAAAACAAAAACTAAGAGGAAATCAGAGGAAAACAAACAGCACAGGAAGCGGAGGGACACTTCACAGAAACTGCCACTGTGATCCTTGATGAGAGTTGAGGGTTGAAAAGCTTTTCATCTATGAAACGAGAACAGGAGGTTATAAAAAGAAAATTTCGGAGATTTTTAAAAAGCTCTTGGAAATAACAAATTTGATGACAGACATGGAAATTCAGTACATGGGTTGGAAGATAAAATGAGGAAATATCCCAGGAAGTAAAACTTTTTTAAAAAAGGAGAAAACAGGGAAAAAGTAAGAAAATTAGAGATTCAATGTATGAGGCACCCATTTCAACTTAATATGTGTTCCAGAAGAGGACAGAAATCACTTTTTTAAATATTCCATAAAATAGTTCAGAACTCAAGGACATGATTTTCAGATTGAAAAGGTCCACTGAAAGCCAAGTAAATTGATGAAAAAAAAAAGACACAGCAAGGTGTACTGAATGAGATTTCATTACAGACAGAAAGGACATTACAAAGACAAGAAAATCTTTCAGAGAAGGGGAAATGATTATATTCAAAGCATCAGGAGTTAGAATGACAGACATCTCAATGGCAATACTGAACCTGGAAGAACAAAGCTTTCCAAATTCAGGAACAGACTTCCAACACAGAGTTCACACCCCTATTAATCTAACTTTGAAGATCTCAAAAAACTTATTTCCCAGGCAGTCTTTCTCAGAACTACTAGAAGATGTTACAAGCAAGAGAGCAGAAGCAAAGAAGGAAGACACGGGTCTAAAAAAACAAGGGATGTCACATGAAGAGCAAAATGAATCCCTGCTGTGATAAGGAATTCCAGGATGACAACTGTGCCTCTGGCCCTGGCAGCAACTCCAGAGTAAAGGAGACCAGAAGGCTCAGCCAGAGAGATGAACCAGGTGGAACAGGACACGCCTGCTATTTAGAAACATGGGCAAAGTTGAAGCTCTTGTCTCTGGGGCACAGAAGCTGAGGTTGGTGAGGGGTGGGTCAAATAACTGCTGTTTCTATGTACAAGCCTTCTAGAAATACATGACTTTACAATTATGTCTATGAATAGCTTTAATAAGGAAAGAAGGGAAGCTCAGGCAATGAATCAGATTCCAGAATGAAAACCCAGGCAGAGATCAGGAGAACCTGCTTCTCTAAGCAGCAAAGGTATTTGGTGAAACCTCTGAGAGACAGAGAAGGAAGAGTTGATGCTAAAGGCAGCAAAGGCTGAGCACTTGGCAAAGTAGGCGAGACAAGAACTTGATGGCCCAGGAAACAGGCAGGAATGGGGTCACTCTTCCCCGTCAAGGAAACAATTCCCAAGTGTGACCTGCCTGAGTTACTGAGATTAGTAGGGATAGGGGATTAAAGGGAGCCGTGTGTGCCAAGCGTGTGGTTGGGCAACTTACAGAATAAAGAAGGCAAGCAGAAAGGGGGTTTGGGGACACCCTGCTGCTCTCCAGGCAGGCTGTCTTCCTTCCCCCATGGGTTAGAAGAGGTTGACTCTATCTCCACAGACAATTACGCTCAGCTGCACCAGCTCACAGAGATCAAGGCTGAAAGGGCATGGGCAAGCCTGAAACCCTGGGTCTACACTGGTTTCCCCATCACTTTACCTGGTACATCCTGTTTCTGTTCCTTCTCTGTGTAGCACTCTCTGAGAACTTTTTTTTTTAGAGCCTGGCATAGGCCTGGTTTCCTAAAGCCCACCTACCTGTGGGTCCCAGAGGCAGTACAGGAGGGACAATGGGTTTGACCAGCAGCCCTGAAAGCAATTAACTGTAGGTGGGCCTTGTTAACACCTCAGTAAAAGAGTGCTGTGGCCTTCTACAGGTTAGTGAGATTAACCACCAGATTAGCATACGGTGGTAGGGAAAATCCCTTGTGGGTCTTTCCATGTGGCTCAGTGGTAAAGAATCCACCTGCCAATGTAGGAGACACAGGTTTGACCCCTGGTAGGAAATGGCAACCTGCTCCAGTATTCCTGCCTGGAAAATTCTATGGACAGAGGAGCCTGGTGGGTTACAGTCCATGGGGTCGAAAAAAGTCGGACACAACTGAGGGAATAAGCACAAACACAGATCCCCTTGTACCTTTTCAATTCATTTGCAAAGTCAACGTACAGTTGCAAAACAGTGAGTGAGTGAAGTCGCTCAGTCGTGTCTGACTCTTTTCGACCTCATGGACTGTAGCTTACCATGCTCCTCCAGTATAGGAATGCAAAGGCTAAAGGCTCAAAGTACTGTATTTTATGTGTATTTAAAGATACTTCTCTGTTAGAGTTTATGCCATCCCCCTTACGATATATAACTCAGCCTGACCTATTTTTATGAAAAGCATTTACTATTTACATTCACAGAAATCTATTCTCCCAGAAGTGGTTCCCAGGGTGACAGCTGTAGTTCCCTCCTCTTTACCAACCCCATCTCATCAGACAAAATTTGACTTAATTTCACTCCTAGTGTTTACAAACTGCTTACAAGAGAGTTGCAACACGACGGAAAATGTCATTCTCTTTCCCCAAAGCCCTCATCTTTAAAACCTTTGATTTGTGGATGCGACAATCAAAACATTTTGTGAATTAGGGGTGGGGGAGTTGTCCAAGCAGGCTGTTTAGTAGTTCAGGGCGAAGATCTATCCCCAAAGGCGATTAAAGCACTTGAGGGATCATAAATAGTTCCTGCTGGCAGGAGCGGCAGCTATGCTGTACCCAGACTCATTCCCTGCTGGCCGTAGCGAGAAGCAGGGGCATGAGGGCAGCGTTAACAGATGCCCGGTTGCTGGACACCCTCTCCCGCTTCCTGGACTTCAACAGCACTGCTTTTCCGCGTGACTGTCAGGACCTTGGCTCTGGAGACCCCCGGACTTGTCCCTCTTTCCCCTCCACTCCGCCGCTCACACACACACACACACACACACACACACACACACACACACATATACACACACTCAGGGCGCCTCCTTCCGTCTAGTAATTGACAAACCAGTACCTCGTCGGGTACTCCTCCCAAGAAGCACAAACCATCCGTAAACACGCAAATCCCCCAAATGAAAAACAAGACACCCAAGGGGTCTGCGAGATGAGCGCCGCGGGCGTTCGGCGGCGGCGGGTGTTTCTCCGAGGAGGCTGGGGCTCAATTTCCACACCCCCGCGGGCAGCCTCAGTCGGCACCCCAAAGCCGGATCGGATGGGGGACGGATCTGAGGTTTTTGTCTGCCAAAGCAGATTCCTACCTCCAGTTCTGAAGTCACCTTGGGGGGGGCGGAGGGGTCTCCTCTCGACGTCTTCGGCGGAGGTTCGGTCGTGAGCAGCCGGCCCCGGGTAATCCTTGCTCCCGGGCGGGGCTCGCACGCCCCGGGGCCGAGCCGGAGCCTAATCACCTGCTGGGCGCGGGCGGGGCGGGGCGGGGCCGCTCAGCGCGCGCGCCCCGCCCGGGAAGCCGGCCCCCTGCGCGCCCCCCGACGGCCCTTCCGGAGCACGGTTGCCGCGGGGAGCCCCGAGCGCCCCGCTCCGAGCGCGGCAGGTCTGCCGGAGGACTCCCCCTCCGCCAGCCCAGCCTGGGAGGTTTTGAAAAGGACTGTAATGGAATCCCGGCTCGCCTCGACACTCCCCTGGCTCACTTGTCAAAACTCCACGGCATTCCAGAACCCCTTCCCCGGGCACTCCCCCCACCCCCACCCCCTTCGCAGTCGGAAAAGGAAACCGCCCCGGGGAGATTTCGGGGAGTTTGGGGTTTCTGATGCGGACACCTTTTGTTTGTGTCAACTTGCTCCGGAGCTTCCAGCGGTAACTGAGAGCAGGTCTGAGAAGAAAAAGCCCCACCCAGATAACCCTCGCCCGGTCAAAAGTTCTCCCTCCAGCCGCCGCGAGGAGCTCCAGCTCCCCGACATCAATTCATTTCATAACCGCTCCGTTTCATAATCGGCGGCAGCGTGGGTCCTTACTGGGGGTGGGGTGGAGTGAGGGGGAGCCCCACACCAGAATCACAACCATCGCACTGGGCAAGCTAGCAGGCAACTTTCCAGAAAGCTGCAGTGAGATTCTTTCTGCTGGAGAAACCAAATTTACCACTGCCGAATTACAATCGTCGGTGACTGCACGCCTGAAGCATTTCCTTTATACCTTTTCGGGCTCCCGCGCCCCTCCCGTCTTCTGCGGGGTTCAGTCAACGAGCCATCCCCCGGAGAGGCATGAATGGGCTCGGGCCGCGCAGACATCTCTCCAGCTGCAAACTGATGAGGAAGCCCTACCCACGAGGCTGAATTGTTTACATCACACCCACTGAGGGCTTCCTGTCTTAAATTAATGGGAATACAAATAAGACAGGAAAAGAGTGTTTGCTTTTCTTAGAGCAAGGGTGGGGGCCTGCGGAGGGGGGTGGGGTCGCCCCACATTTCATTGCATGAAGAGGTTGCTTTTCAAAACTTCAATTGTGTTCTATTCCTTTTTCCCACTTGGAACACTTGTTGAAAAGGAAAAGCATCGCTGTGCCAAACCTCAAACCATCAAGGAACTTCTGCTCAAAACACGTTTTCACCTGGCTTCGGAAGGGATCCAGGCTGGAGCTCCCAGGGGGAACGACAGATCTGGGGACCTCCTGTGGTGGAAAGGCACAAATCTCCCTACAGCCTGAAGCTGCGAGCCACACAGGCACACACACTCCACCCCACCCCATGGGGTTCATGCCAGAATCCTGCCCCCAGTCCTGCTCCCCACCCCTGTGTCTCTGAGCTATGGTTCGCTTCCTGGGTGTCCCACAGTTCTTCAATGGACAAATCTGGTAGAATTCAAAGCAATTAATTAAAAAGGAGCAGGCAAAAGAAAGCTTCAGTTCTCAGTATCATTATTGCCACTGAAAAGGGTAATGAGAGCCTGGGAGGGGCCAACCCATGTCCAGGCTCTCCTGGACATCTGCCCACTCTTGGAAGCAGCCCACGGAGCACATGGTAAGTACTGATCATAATCACCAGTCCATAATCACCAGTCCCAGTTGCTTCCTTCAGGTTGGCACAACAGCAAACCCAGAGACAGGCCTCCTTTGGAAATACTGGAAGGAAACAAGACCCCAGGTTAAAGTATATCTCAAGGAGGGATGGGCATTGCAGCCAGCAATGACGATGGAGGTTAAGAGAACAGTACATGTGCCCAGTAAGAACAAGCTTTCGCAAGCCAGTCCTCAAAATATTGCAATTCCTGGGTCAAAGCAAGTTAGGCTGATGATTTTAGGTAAAGCCAAGTGTATCAAAAGTCTCTAACAGAAAAGGACTGCCTTGCAATATATTCTAAGGGTTCCAGTGAATGTTAGCTCCTCCCCACTTCCCTTTTCCCTCTCTTCTGCCAGGAGGTGATATTCTTGGTGGATTCATTAGCATACTTTTATGTGGCATCTCCATATCTGATAAATTTTATGGGAATTAGGTTCAAATTGAATAATCTTCTAATAATAATTTCAGAAGGGCTCCCTTTCTTCCTTCTGATTGCTTTCTCCACTTCCAGTTTTCTTCTAACTCTCTCTACTCCTTCCATCTGGTATGTAATTTATGATGTGCAAATCAATGCTGTTTAAAGGAAATCCATGATTTTAAGCATAATGCAAATAAATATTCCCTCTTCCCCCACCAACTCTGTGCCTAAGCTTAGTTTAGGGTGTGTATGTGCTGAGAATTAAAATTTGACCACATCTGTACAATATCTTAATTTCAGGAAAGCTTTTGAATGCATATGACATTCTCATCAACAAGCCAGAAAGATACGATCTGGTCTGTCTTTTCCTCACCGGGTTTTACTGCAGACTGGAAAAGAGATCAATGGCTCAGAAAACAAAAGGGTGCTTAAAACATTGCCTCCAATTTTACTCTAGCTCTGGTTTGAATAATACTTAAAATTGCTTTGAGCACACCCAGAGTCTACAAATAATATTAATTGCAGTGGGAATTACTGATATGCTAGGAGAATCCAAATTGGCTTCAACACATGAAGGAAATGTTTCATGATAAAGTTTCAAGTTCAGTGTGACAGCTGATTACAAAAGTAGTATCCTGAGGGTGATGATCAAATGACAGGCATAAAAGGGGCTTAATATCTAGATTGGAGAAAAACTGACAAAGATGTGAGGATCACAGCAGATCATGTTATTTAAAAGGAATCTGTGTGTTGTACTGATAAGAAATAAGCAATACAACAGCGGGGTGAATTCGCTTGGTGGGAGTCTGACATGAAAGGAAAGTATATCCCCATGTCTCCCTCCCCAATGATAAAGAATTTGGCAGCAGACAGACCCTTAATAGGATGGTAGATCCAGTCTGAGGCCCCTTATTTTAAGGGCAAAGTGGAGACACTGGAAAGGGTCCAGAGGAAAACCAAAATGATTAAAGAGAGAGAAAATAGAACCTATGAGGGAAGGTTAAAGGATTTGGAGTTGTTTAGTCTAGAGTGAAAAAGTGACTAAAGGCAAACTTAACAGTCTTCCCCTCCCATTTGAAAGGTTATTATAAAGAGGACACCGACCAGCTGTTGTTCATCTCTACAGAAGACAGAAGAGGTAAGACTCAAAATGCAACATTAAAATGTGGGTCAGACTCAAAGAGGACATGCTTGATGCTAATGGTAACTGACTTGACATTGACATCACTGTGCAGTCTTCACCTCTCAGGCTCCATCCTAGAGATAGGCTTCCATGTTTAGGCAGAAGCCAGGCTGGAGAACTCCTTTCCTTTCCTTCTAGGGCTGCAGTAGTCCTCATCACCCCATTCATGTGGGGGGCAGTGGTCCTAAGATCCATGTTCCCTAGGTCAGAAACGGTGCTGTGAGACTACAAGCCTCTCTTCAAACATATTCGCACATGTCATCAGACCTTTGTTTATTGGGTCAGTGCAGTTCAGTCGCTCAGTCATGTCCAACTCTTCGCAACCCCATGGACTGCAGCACGCCAGGCCTCCCTGTCCATCACCAACTCCCGGAGCCTCCGGTGATGCCATCCAACCATCTCATCCTCTGTCATCCCCTTCTCCTCCCGCTTTCAGTCTTTCCCAGCATCAGGGTATTTTCCAGTGAGTCAGTTCTTCATATCAGGTGGCCAAAGTATTAGAGTTTCAGCTTCAGCATCAGTCCTTCCAATGAACATTCAGGACTGATTTCCTTTAGGATGGACTGGTTGGATCTTCTTGCAGTCCAAGGGACTCTCAAGAGTCTTCTCCAACACCACAGTTCAAAAGCATCAATTCTTTCGCACTCAGCTTTCTTTATAGTCCAACTCTCACATCCATATATGACTACTGGAAAAACCATAGCTTTGACTTAGATGGACCTTTGTTGGCAGAGTAATATCTCTTCTTTTTATATGCTGTGTAGGTAGGTCATAACTTTTCTTCCAAGGAGCAAGTGTCTTTTAATTTCATGGTGGCAGTCACCATCTGCAGTGATTTTGAAGCCCAAAAAAAGTCTGTCACTGTTTCCATTGTTTCCCCATCTATTTGCCATGAAGTGATGGGACCAGATGCCATGATCTTAGTTTTCTGTATGTTGAGGGGTGGCTCGTTGGTCTAAGGGTATGATTCTCACTTTGGGTGCGAGAGGCCCCGAATTCAAATCCCAGACGAGCCCAGGTTATCCTTTCCGGTTTATTGGGTGGGTATCTCTAAAAATACGCTCAACTTCTGACACTGGTAAGCATATTTTATAGATGCAATCCTCTATATTGTTTCTATGTATAGGATATCATTGTTGTTTTGTTTAGTCGCTAAGTCATATCTGACTCTTTGCAACCCGCATGGACTGCAGCCCACCAGGCTCCTCTGTCCATGGGATTCTCCAGGCAAGAATATTGGAGCGGGTTGCCATTTCCTTCTCCAGAGGATCTTCCCCACTAGAAGGATCGAACCCGAGTCTCCTGCATTAACAGGTGCATTCTTTACCACTGAGTCACCAGGGAAGCCCCAGGACAGCATTTCCTTTTGTTTAATGAGCACACAAATATTAGTTGATGATGACAATGATAATAATAGCTGTGAATTAAACTCTTCCTACAATTATGTTGGGCATTGTGCTAGCTACTTTATGTAGGTTGCCTATCTCATTAATTTTTTCAGTATCCCTGTGAAGTAGATGTAATTATTAGCCTTATTCTAACACAAGGAAACTGAGTTAAGTAACACAGTTAAGTAACAATGAGGTTAAGTAACACAGCTGGTAAATGTTGGAGTCCCAATTCAAACCTATTTAATCTGACTCAAAAGGGTGTGCGTAACCACTACACTACTGCCTCTCCTTGATTAGTTTTAGCTCTTGGGAGGGAAGAAACATTGCAAAAGAAAGCATTTATTCTTGTTGGTGCAAACTGATTAAAAACCAAGTCTTCCACACATTTACATAGCCTGGGAATTATAGTTGTTTTTTTTCCCAGCATAGAGGAAGGGCTGACTTTGCCTTCTAATCAGAAGTATGCTTTGCTGTCTCCCACAAAGCTAAAAATCTAATCAAAATCTATCTATATTTTATTAATAAGAAACACCTATTCATCTATAGTCTAATTTTGCTTATAGTAGGTGTCTTATGACTGTTAAATGAACGAATACAAATGCATCATGACTTTGATGCTTTAAAGCAAATTGAGCTGAATTGTGTTTTTCCAGCATACTGGTGAACAAGGCTCTGGTGGGTCATTTCTATGGGCCTCTTATCAGATGTTCCCTAAGAGTCTTAAAATCCAACTGTTTCCTTTAATTCAGTATCCATGAGAAAGGCATATGTGAGTTACATTTTCCCAGCATCAAATGCTTTTAGATCAAGAATAGATTTTTAGTGGGGTTTACTGAGTGCTGTTGTATATCAGCAATAGATGATTCATAAGTGAAACAGACATCAAAATGATTTTTAGAAAGGCAAACGAACCACACACAAACAAAAAATTAAAAGCCTTGATCCAAATTACGGCAAAGGACAGATATTTTCCCATTAGGACAATTTATCCTGAGTTTATAAACAGAGGGGCATAATTACCCAAGTGTTTGTGAACAGATCCAAACCTTATGTAGTTATAAAAAGCTGGAGAGGGGAAGGAAGAGGAAATTCCCAGGAGAAGATCCCCAACCACATCCAGAGCCATCAGATCTCCGTAAAATAAAAAGCCCAGCAGTGGTACCAAGTGGAGCACAAGAAGAAACCTCAGGATTTTAACACAAGCCACAGAAATAGCTTTGAATTGTCTTAAAACTAAACAGTGACAATTCTATCCAATAAACTTTCAGCCAACACATGGGCAGAGGGGTGACTTACTGGCATTCCAGATGTAGTTAATAGAAACATGATGCCTAGAATAAAAAAGGTACTCAGTAAATGATGACTGAATGGATGGATGAGTGAATGAATGTCTGAACAGATGCTCAAGCTGCCTCTTTTCCTTTTGAATGAAAGATGTTGGAAAGATGTCTTAGATGCTTCAACCCCAAAGCCCCCACAAAGATTTTGAGCCATTTGAACAGATCCTTCAGGAACAGCTCTAGAGCCAGACGCTGGTTTCTGACCCAAAGATAACCAATTTATGATTTTGCATGAACACTGGAAGGGGGATTGCAATATCTGTGGAACATCTCTTTGCAGGCCTTGATTCAAAACTCCCATTATTTACCATATAGATTCTAAACTATTTGAAGTTCAACAGAATCAAATACTAAGTAGTCAGCATCTGTTGAGAACTTACTGGATGTTGAGTCTTGTTCCTAAGCCCTTTACATATTAACTCGTTAAATTCTTATTATAATCTTAAGAATGTGTGCTAAGTCACTTCAGTTGTGTCAGACTCTCTGGGACCCTATGAAATATAGCTCCTCAGGTTCTTCTGTCCATGGGATTGTCCAAGCAAGAATACTGAAGTGGGTTGCCATGCCCTCCCCCCAGGGGCTTAAGAATATGTACTATTATTATCAACCCATCAAAAACAAAACTGAACCAAAAGATTACCTAATTAGCTCATGGGTCACACAACTAGTAAGCAGAGGAGCTGGAACTCAGATTCCACCTGGAACCAGCACCTGCTCTTAATTGCTGTCTGATGCTACCTGTCCAAATCTTAACTCTTGTCACTGCTCAACAAAAAAAATCACTATCCAAATTGAAATATTTATCCATAAATATTCAAAGAGCATTCTAATCTCTGCAGGATGCGATCCTTGACTTCCCTAAGGCACCTCTCTCCTGCATGCTCATATCACTTATTCTGTAATGAACACAACTGTGACTTGCCTCATAACACATCTCTCCAACTATTGGGTTGGCCAAAAAGTTCATTCAAATTTCAAATTTATACCATCTTATGGAAATACCCAAGCACATCCAATAGATCTTAAGTTTCTTGGAGTCAGGACTGTGTGTTGCAAGGCAGTCTGGGGATATAGAAGAATTGGGAAGATCTAGAACTAAAGTCCAAATCTCATAGTTATTACCCATGGGACTCTAGGTAATCATGTAACACTTCCTATTCTCATATTCAAACTATAATGTTTAAGGGCTTGCTGAAAAGGGGAGATTAAATGAGACAATGTATATGAAGGATACAATATGGGATGAAGCCTGATGTTGTAAGATAGTGATTTTCAACCACCAGCTATTTTGACCCCCAAGGGACATTTGGCAATGTATGGAGATATTTCTGATAGTTACAACTGTGTGTGTGTGCGCGGGGTGGGGGAGGGGGTGGGTTGGGGCCCTATGGGCATCTAGTGGATAGAGACCAGCAGTACTGCTAACCATCCTAGAAAGCATGGGGCAGGTCCCCACAATAAAGAATTATCCATCCAAAATATCAGTAGCAAGAGTGCCAAGGCTGAGACACTCTGCAGCAAGCTATTAAAAATGTATCAAAAATAAAGGTTTCCATTCTCTTCCCTTTCCTTATTTTTCACAGTACTGTGCTTATTGGAGGTATTCAGTAAATCTTTGTTGAATAAACCTTTGGATTGATGGGTAAGTGAGTATAGGAGTTCTAAGATACTTCACTGAAAACACTTGAGAGTATGGTCTATTCATGGCAGAGGTTCTGGTTGGAGAAGGAAATGGCAACCCACTCCTGTATTCTTGCCTGGAAAATCCCCATGGACAGAGGAGCCTGGTGGGCTATAGCCCATGGGGTCACAAGAATTGGACACGACTTAGCAACTAAACCACCATGATTAACCTGGAACCAGAACCTTCAAATATCCATGCCCAATGAAAGGAATTCTGAAATAGACTCAATGTAATACTGGGGTCTGAGCCCAATGAAAGTGATCTTAAATTTGGTCCTAGGAGAGCTGGAGAACTAAGACAAAGTCCAGCTCTTTCTCACTGGTGGCTTCCCAAGTGACTTAGCTATTAGTCTGCAAATGCTCTTTCATCTAGTTCTATTCTCCACCCTAAAGATACAGTATAACAGCCAGAAGACCATGGGAGAATTTATTCAGCTCTCTACCCTAGTCAATCACCCACCCCTGCAACAATCACACACTACCTAGAGCTCAATCCAGTGAACTTTCATTCAGAACATGGATTGAAAAACACAGTGGAAGCAAAAAGGACATGTGGTCATTACTTGAAACTTTCAACAGGTTCAGTAAGATTGGTTGCAAGAACTGGAAACTCAAGAATAAAAGCCTACTTTCTGGGATACAGCATAAATCACATTAACACAAACCGGAAATCCAAAAGATTCTTCTGTCTCCCATTCTGCAGACTGAGTGGCAACACCTACTCCTTAAGTTCTTAAGAATTTAAGAGTTCTTCATCTTTTACAGTCAGAATCCATGAATGATTTTTTGTGTGACTGTATATGAGACAATCTAAAACTTAACTTGAATTTCTAGTCATCTTTAAGCTTAAGTACCTGAACTAAATTACCTGCCTGGGAACTATAAGAGCAAGATAGGTTCTTTCTTGCCTTGGGCGCCTAAACATATCTAGGCTGGGACTGATTGTCCTTTGCACTCTAACCACCTTCTGGATTCACCTTTAACCAATTCCTATTCACCTCTCCAGACGTCACCTGCTGGGTTCCCACCCTGACCCTCCCCTGGAATACACTTGAGGCCATCTTTGCAGCTTCAGTAGCATCTCCACTGCTCATTCACTTGTCTGATTACCCTTATAGACTGTGGCCTTTTTACTATTTTATTCCCAGAGCCTAGCACTGTTTCTGGCACATTCAGGTGCCCAATGAATAGTTGTTGAATGAATGAGTATAAAACATTCACTCCTAAAATCACTTATTGAGTGTCTACTATGAATCAGATATTGGTTTAGGCTCTGGGAAAACCACTATTACTATCTTAGTACTAAAAACAACAACAGTAAAAACTATTGTAGCTAATGTTTATTGGGCATTTACTGTGTACCGGGGATCATGCCAAGATTTTTTTGTAGTCTCTTTTAATCCTCCCCCTCATACCCACATGGCAGATACTATTATTATTCCCACTGTACAAAGGAAAAAAGATGCCAAGCCACTCCTATGGACCTTAATGTGAAAAAAATCTTTGACGTTTAAGTTCCTCCTGGTTTATTTACATGAGCTAAGAAGAGCTAACCTGTGAATTCACTCAGGAGTTTTGCTGATGTCTGTCTCTTGCCTGGAAAATTCCTATCCATTCTTTATATCATCTGAGATTTATTTTAAAATATTTTGATATAGGCTATCAAGTGATGACAATAGTAATCTACACTCCAGAGGCCATCAGCTGACGTTTGAAGGGTACTTATGAGAGTGCACCCAGCAGCACACATCTGAAATATCACTACCTAAATTTGCAGCGGAAGGTTCTGCAGTTACTGAAATGGAGGTTAGAAGTACTATTTTCCATCTGTGGAATGAGATAAATTGGTTAGAAAGGTTCATTAGAAAGGACAGACACCTCTGTCCTTGCCTGCTGAGCTGGAAGAATGCAGGGGGTACTGCTTCATCGGTGAGACTCCATGTGTGTGGGGTCCCCCCAGTTAATGGAGGATTCTGTCACTGGGTCTGATGATAAAGTCAGGTGATTCTAAAGTCAGAGGACTACTGCAGGCCCTTCAGAGTGAGCCTGCTACATGGGGCCCATAGGAGCACCTACAAGAACAGCAGGGGAGATGCTGCCAAACTTAATACAAGCAGGTAGTGGGACTACTTCCGCACTTTCTTGCTAATACCCGCTCTACCTGTGGCAGGAGGCAAGGACTTGCTCCCATGGTAACCTACCACCTACCTGGCCCTGAGGCCTTAGCATTCTCAGCCTTTCCTGATCATCAGAGGCTACTGATGTTTAACAAGAGAATCTGATGGTGTTCAGCAGCCAATTGCCTCAGGCAACACACACTTCCCTACCTTGGTCTCTTGGAGAAAACCAGTTCATCTTCCAACACTAACCTTCCAAAGCAGGGGACACAGATTTGATCCCTGGTCTGGGAAGATCCCACATGCCAAGGAACAATAAACCCATGTGGCACAACTACTGAGCCCGTGCGCCCTAGGGCCTGTGCTCACATCAAGAGAAGCCACTGCAATGAGAAGCCTGCGCACTGCAGTGAAGAGTAGACCCCACTGACCGCAACTAGGGAAAGCCTGAGTGCAGCAACAAAGACCGAGTCAGGCCAATAAATAAATCATTAAACAAAAAGAACTACTGCGATGGCTCTCTTGATAACTCATCTCCCCTTAGGAATGCCGAAGAATCCCCAAGTTGCCTGCACATGGCAGAGATCCTTTTGATAGACCCCCAATCACCTAAGATAATCTGGACAAGTCTCTTCCTAAACCCTGAAAAAGTCTAATTTAGCAAACTACTTTAGGATATGACTTATTGAGCAAAGGGCCACACTAGGCGCTGAGAAAACATGAGAAGCACTGGCCATGGGTCCAGTGAGCTTAAGAGATGGCCACAGGACAAATAAAGCAACAGGCGGGGACTTCCTGGTGGTCCAGTGGTTAAGAATCTGCCTTCCAATGCAGGGCATGTGGGTTTAATCCTGGTTGAGGAACTAAGCCTGTACACTGCAATAAAGATGCAGCACAGCCAGAATTTTTTAAAAAAGAAAAGTGGCCGAGAGGAGCAACCCCACCTCCAAGGAGCGGCGGCTGCGCGGCTGGAGGAGGGCCGAGAGGAGCTACTCCACGTTCAAGGTCAGGAGAGGGGGCCGTGAGAAGATAACCTCGTCCAAGGTAAGGAGCAGCGGCTGCACTTTGCTGGAGCAGCCGTGAAGAGATACCCCACGTCCAAGGTAAGAGAAACCCAAGTAAGATGGTAGGTGTTGCGAGAGGGCATCAGAGGGCAGACACACTAAAACCATAATCACAGAAAACTAGCCAATCTGATCACAGGATCACAGCCTTGTCTAACTCAGTGAAACTAAGCCATGCTGTGTGGGGCCACCCAAGACAGTCAGGTCATGGTGGAGAGGTCTGACAGAATGTGGTCCACTGGAGAAGGGAATGGCAAACCACTTCAGTATTCTTGCCTTGAGAACCCCATGAACAGTATGAAAAGGCAAAATGATAGGATACTGAAAGAGGAACTCCCCAGGTTTGTAGGTGCCCAATATACTACTGGAGATCAGTGGAGAAATAACTCCAGAAAGAATGAAGGGATGGAGCCAAAGCAAAAACAATACCCAGTTGTGGATGGGACTGGTGATAGAAGCAAGGTCCGATGCTATAAAGAGCAATATTGCATAGGAACCTGGAATGTTAGGTCCATGAATCAAGGCAAATTGGAAGTGGTCAAACAGGAGATGGCAAAAGTGAATGTCGACATTCTAGGAATCAGCGAACTAAAATGGACTGGAATGGGTGAATTTAACTCAGGTGACCATTTTATCTACTACTGCGGGCAGGAATCCCTTAGAAGAAATGGAGTAGCCATCATGGTCAACGAGGGAGTCCGAAATGCAGTACTTGGATGCAATCTCAAAAATGACAGAATGATCTCTGTTCAATTCCAAGGCAAACCATTCAATATCACGGTAATCCAAGCCTATGCCCCAACCAGTAACGCTGAAGAAGCCGAAGTTGAATGGTGCTATGAAGACCTACAAGACCTTTGAGAACTAACACCCAAAAAAGATGTCCTTTTCATGACAGGGGACTGGAATGCAAAAGTAGGAAGTCAAGAAACACCTGAAGTAACAGACAAATTTGGCCTTGGAGTATGGAATGAAGCAGGGCAAAGGCTAATAGAGTTTTGCCAAGAGAACGCACTGGTCATAGCAAACACCCTCTTCCAACAACACAAGAGAAGACTCTACATATAGACATCACCAGATGGTCAACACGGAAATCAGATTGATTATATTCTTTGCAGCCAAAGATGGAGAAGCTCTATATAGTCAGCAAAAACAAGACCGGGAGCTGACTGTGGCTCAGATCATGAACTCCTTATTGCCGAATTCAGACTTAAATTGAAGAAAGTAGGGAAAACCACTAGACCATTCAGGTATGACCTAAATCAAATCCCTTATGACTGGAAATGCAAAAAGGCAAAATGGTTGTCTGAGAAGGCCTTACAAATAGCTGTGAAAAGAAGAGAAGCGAAAAGCAAAGGAGAAAAAGAAAGATATTCCCATTTGAATGCAGAGTTCCAAAGAAGAGCCAGGAGAGATAAGAAAGCCTTCCTCAGCGATCAATACAAAGAAATAGAGGAAAACAACAGAATGGGAAAGACTAGAGATCTCTTCAAGAAAATTAGAGATGCCAAGGGAATATTTCATGCAAAGATGAGATCAAATAAGGACAGAAATGGTATGGACCTAACAAAAGCAGAAGATATTAAGAAGAGGTAGCAAGATATTAAGAAGAGGTGGCAAGAACACACAGAAGAACTGTGCAAAAAAGATCTTCACAACCCAGATAATCACAATGGTGTTGTCACTCACCTAGAGCCAGACATCCTGGAATGTAAAGTCAAGTGGGCCTTAGGAAGCATCACTACAAACAAAGCTAGTGGATGTGATGGAATTCCAGTTGAGCTATTTAAAGTCCTGAAAGATGATGCTGTGAAAGTGCTGCACTCAATATGCCAGCAAATTTGGAAAACTCAGCAATGGCCACAGGACTGGAAAAGGTCAGTTTTCATTCCAATCCCTAAGAAAGGCAATCCTAAAGAATGCTCAAACTACTGCACAATTGCACTCATCTCACACGCTAGATGCTCAGAATTCTTCAAGCCAGGCTTCAGCAATACATGAACCGTAAACTTCCAGATGTTCAAGCTGGTTTTAGAAAAGGCAGAGGAACCAGAGATCAAATTGCCAACATCTGCTGGATCATCAAGAAAGCAAGAGTTTCAGAAAAACATCTATTTCTGCTTTAGTGACTGTGTGGATCACAGTAAACTGTGGAAAATTCTGAAAGAGATGGGAATACCAGACCACCTGCCTCTTGAGAAACCTGTATGCAGGTCAGGAAGCAACAGTTAAAACTGGACATGGAACAACAGACTGGTTCCAAATAGGAAAAGGAGTACGTCAAGACTGTATATTGTCACCCTGCTTATTTAACTTATATGTAGAGTACATCATGAGAAACGCTGGGCTGGAAGAAGCACAAGCTGGAATCAAGATTGCCGGGAGAAATATCAATAACCTCAGATATGCAGATGACACCACCCTTATGGCAGAAAGTGAAGGTGAACTAAAAAGCCTCTTGATGAAAGTGAAAGAGGAGAGTGAAAAAGTTGGCTTAAAGCTTAACATTCAGAAAACTAAGATCATGGCATCTGGTCCCATCACTTCTTGGGAAATAGATGGGGAGACAGTGAAAACAGTGTCAGACTTTAATTTTTGGGCTCCAAAATCACTGCAGATGGTGATTGCAGCCATGAAATTAAAAGACGCTTACTCCTTGGAAGGAAAGTTATGACCAACCTAGATAGCATATTAAAAAGCAGAGACATTACTTTGCCAACAAAGGTCTGTCTAGTCAAGGCTATGGTTTTTCCTGTGGTCATGTATGGATGTGAGAGTTGGACTGTGAAGAAAGCTGAGCGCCGAAAAATTGATGCTTTTGAACTATGGTGTTGGAGAAGACTCTTGAGAGTCCCTTGGACTGCAAGGAGATCCAACCAGTCCATCCTAAAGGAGATCAGTCCTGGGTGTTCATTGGAAGGACTGATGCTGAAGCTGAAACTCCAGTACTTTGGCCACCTCATGTGAAGAGTTGACTCACTGGAAAAGACCCTGATGCTGGGAGGGATTGAGGGCAGGAGGAGAAGGGGATGACAGAGGATGAGATGGCTGGATGGCATCACCGACTCGATGGACATGGGTTTGAGTAAACTCTGGGAGTTTGTGATGGACAGGGTCACAAAGAGTTGGACACAACTGAGCGACTGAACTGAACTGAACAGGCGTTAGTTACAGTGAAGTCCATCAGGGACACCTAATTAGACCTGGAAGGTCAGGGAAGGCTTCCAGAAGACGTGACTGGAAGCTGAGCCCTGAGGATGAGCAGGCATTAGCACAATGAAGAAAAGACTCCAGGAAGAGGAGGTGCCAAGTGCAAAAGTCCAGAGTGCAGACAGGGGCTCTGTGCTCTGAGGACACAAAAGTTCAACATGGCTGCAAGTACCGTTGGCTGGACGCAGAGTGAAAGTGAAAGTGTTAGTAGCTCAGTCGTGTGGGACCCTTTGCAACCCCTTGGACTGTAGCCCATCAGGCTCCTCTGCCCAAGGAATTTTCCAGGCAAGAATACTGGAGTGGGTAGCCATTCCCTTCACCAAGGGATCTTCCTAACCCAGGGATTGAACCTGGGTCTCCTGCATCTGCAGGCAGATTGTTTACCACTGAGCCACTAGAGAAGTCCAGGGTAGGCAGAGGGAGGAGAGTGGAAAACCAGACGGGGCTGGAGAAGCTGGACTTCGTGAGGCAGTCGGTAGCTTGGGCTTCATTCTTAAAAGGCTTTTAGCGGAGGAATTCATGAACAGATTTCCATGTCAGAATGATCACACTGGCTCCAGGGAGGCCAGCGGAATGGAGGCATGGAGATGGGTGAGGAATCCAGGCAAGACAAGATGGCGCCTGGCCTCTGGAGTCTCTGTAGGCCCACACTTCCCCTGTATCTCAGATAAAACTCCAGCGTGGCTCTGTTTACAGCTCTTTGCCGCTGCTAGACTTGTCAGTCCCTTGAGTGCAGAAACTGGAATTTACTCATCTCTGGAGCCTTAGTGCTCCCAGGTGATAAAGCTCTCAATAAAGGGTTGGTGGCGCTTGTTGAAGGACAGAATTCCTTAATTAAAAAAATGATTTCCCTGGATTCCTCATCACCAGACCCCTACCACGCCCGCTGTCTCTACCATGACTGCCTGCACAAATCTCCTCAGCAACTACTGTACTTCTTTTACATTTGGTCACTCCAAGGCGTAGGCTGACTCTCACTTTACTTCTTGAAGCATAGACTTTGATTTTTCAGTCCTCACAGCCTTCAGAACATCTTACGCTGCCCTCTTCTCTCACTACAGCCTAGCTCATCCCGCCACTCCATCCAGTCAGGACTTCACACAAGTTGGGCTTAAAGTGCCCCTCCCCTACCATCTTGAAAGTTTCCCAGGGGTAAGCTCACTTATGTGGAGCAGCTACTCCCTTCCATATGATTTCCTAAATTCATCTCATTGTTTAAGTATAAAAATAAAATAGTCCCACCCTCTGCAAGAAGCATTCATGAACTCTACCAGGCTAACCTGGTAGAGAATTCCACCCAGCCTTAATCCCATTAATGTGTATTCCTGTCAACTGCATATGATTTGATGTTTTCCTTTCAAGGACTTAATAGCAAGTCCTTGTGTCTACCTGCCTTGCCTGTACCGTCAAGCTCCTACTCTGTGTTCCCCTTGCCCTGATCCCTGGACCAGCCAAAGTTACCTGGACTTATTCCAGGCCACAGGGGTCTTCTATTTTGACCTGTTTGCAAGAACTCGGGCTTGACCAGGACAAACTCAGAAGCAGAAAACCCACTGTAGCCACTGCCCATCTCCAGGCCTGGACCATACCTCACCCTGGCCCACTGGCTTCCCAGCAGTGAGCACCGTGTTACCCAGAAGGGCTTCTTCAGACCCTCTATGTGTGTGCTCATTCACTCAGTTGTGTTCAACTCTTTACAACCCCATGGACTATAGCCCACCAGGTTAACTTTGGCCATGGGATTTTCCAGGCAAGAATACTAGAGTGGGTTGCCATTACCTACTCTGGGAGATATTCCCGACCCAGGCATTGAACCTGAGTCTCCTGCGTCTCCTGCATTGGCAGGTGGGTTCTTTACCACTGTGCCACCTGGGAAGCCCACAGACGCTCTAGTGGAATTAAAATGGGTAGTATCCTAGAGATATTCCTCTCCCTGGATGCCTTCATCTACTTGGGGCTGGTCCCCTTCCTTCTACAGGTTTGTGCTAATGTCACCAGACACAACACAGGAGACCCAGTACAATTAGAATTTTAGGTGAAAAATGTGTACTTCTTTAGTAATTATTCCCAAATATTGTATGGAATTTTTAATTCCATAAATCAAATTTTAATTTTAATTTGACAACTTAGTTTGTACTTGCTACTCAGTTTTTAGAAAAATCGTATCTACTCTTAATAGGCAAATAATTATGCAGAAAACAAAACACATATACATCATTAAAACTTGGAACTCTTGAAAATATCCTTTATGATCTCTGTTTCTCACGCTCATGGACATCTCTTACAAGGACAAGTTTGCAAACATCTTTATAGCTCACTTGAAGTCCCTTGTCTCTGCCCAACCTTCCTTGCTCAGCTTATAATTCTCTTCCCATGATCACTCTTTGCATCATTAAGTTCAGCCATTCTGACCCTTCTTCCGTTCCCAAGCAATTACCATTCAATCGAGGGCTTCACCTTGACTTGCTCTGTCTTATGATGACATATCAAAACATCTCCTCTTTACAAGTCAGTGAACCACATTAAGGAAACACTGAATGGCTAGTAAGTAGTTCCCTGAGTCTTACAAATTGACCTCAAGGATCAGATTCCTCTTCCTAACTGTCCCATGCTGTCTAACTCTAGGAAATCCATCCAGCAAATCAACTCCAGGACCCCAATCCTAGTTCTGGTCTGGTCTACCATTGCTCTCCATTAGCCAGAGAAGTTCCTAGTTGGGAAAAGCAAGGTATCAGATAAAACCCTGAACAATTTTCTCACACATGAATAAACTGGATTCCTCCCAGAGTCCCAGGGGACATCTTAACTGTGTTTAAGCCATGATGTTTATTAAATAGTGCCACAAAAAGGGCACATTTAGCATTACTCCAGGAGTGGAGAGTTTAACCCATTCATAAACATATGTCTAGGGGAAAGGACATGAAGAGGAGCTATAACTTTGCAATTAGTTTCCAGTTTGCACAGAGAGTAACTGGGATTGCAAGAGACTGTGGATAAAACTCAGAGAGGGAACCAGAGTAGTAGTCAAGATCTGATGAGAACATTGGGGTACATGTTTCTTTCTGAATTGTGGTTTTTCCCTGGGTAGATGTCCAGGGGTGGGATTGCTGGGTCATGTCATAGTTCTATTTTTAATTTTTTTAAAGGACTGTCCATACTGTTCTCCATAGTGGCAGTACCAATATACGTTCCCATCGACAGTGCAAGAGGATCCCCTTTTCTCCACACCCTCTCCGGCATTTATCATTTGTAGATTTTTTGGTGATACACTTGTACGTGTAAAATGGACAGCTAGTGGGAAGCTGCTGTATACCACAGGGAGCTCAGCTCTATGCTCTGTGCTGACCTAGAGGGGTGGAAGGGAGGTTCAAGTGGGAGGGGCTACATGTGTGCAACAGCTGATTCACTTCGTTGTACGGCAGAAATTAACACAATATTGTATACGAATTATACGCCAATTAAAAAATAAAAATAGACCTTAAAAGAAAATGATGAGACCTGGATGGTCCCCAAGTGGGCTGGTTAGGAAGGAAGGATATTAGTGAGATCAAGAAAGATTTATTAATATATCAAAGGGAAAAAACATTTTGAATTACCAGAAGGTCATCACCAAAGACAGCCATGGTGCTAGAGAGGTAGATGATGTCATTGCTATTTACAACTTTCATCATATTACTAGGATTCTGATCAGTTTCCTCTATCACTTCATCCTCATGAGAAAGGTAAGATAGATAATTATTATACCCTCTTCAACTCCAAAGGAAAAGAAAGTGATGAGAAGGATTTAGGAACTTCAAGGGACACAGGTTTCCTGACTTCTGGTCCAGGGTGCCTTCCATGATGAGCAGATAGTTGTTACTGTGTTAGAACCAGCTTGGCCCTGGCCAGGAAGTTGCTTTCAGACTTATTTCAGTACTTCTGGAAGGATGTGCTGGGATTTCAGAGGCTGTGTTATAGTGAGCAGCCCAGGAAGAAAAACGGACCTGGGTTTGGGTCCTGTCTCTTCTTTGCCAGCCTGGACGCTCATCTATGTTTGGGTATAATGATGGTCATGGAGAAGAGGTGCTGTGAGCCATCACTGGGCTGACGTGTGTGGAGTGCTGGCACAGAGCTGCAGGAAGCACAGGCATTATTATTAACAGTGACTCTAACTGTGGGCTCAGGAATCTAACCTGTGTTCACATCTATGCAAATCGTCACGAAGGTAGAGACGAAACTGATGAGAACTGGTAGTTCTTCAGAGCTACCAAAAGGCTGGTGGTGTTGCATGTTTTCTGAAGTGACAAGAAAAAGTTACAAGCTAATGATGGCTCCCATCTGTTGACTGCACATGGTGTCAGACACTGTCATAAGGCCTTTACATGCACATCCTCATTTACTCTCCTGTCACCCAAGAAATCAGGAATTGTTCTTTACCTCAGTTTGTAGTTAGGGAAACCTTGGTTTAGTGGGGTTAAGAAATTGCCCATTGTTATAGATTTCATAAGTGATAGGATCAGGATTCATTAAGTTTATGCTCTTAAATAGACACAAGTAACCCAACCATACCATTCTTTGTAGGGGTGTGTGTGTGCGTGCATGCCTGTGTGCATTGGTGCTTATGCTTTCAGAAGAAAATACCTCAAGTATTAGCAGTATATACCTTTGGGTAGTAGGATTACAGGTGGTCACTTTCTTCTTTTTGCCTTGATGAACTGAGTATGCACTGTTCTTATCGTTTAAAATATTTCATTTTGTATAAAAAAGGTAACTAATGAGAACCTCCTATATAGCACAGGGAACTCTATTTAATGCACTGTGGTGACCTGAATAGGAAGGAAGTCCTAAAGGGATGGGACACAAGTATATGTGTGACTGATTCACTTTGCTGTACAGTGAAACTAACACAATGTTATAAAGCAACTGTACTCCAATAACAATTTTAAAAATAAATATTTTTCATTTTGACAACAAATACAAACTTTGCAAATCAAAACAAGGCTTCAAAAATATAATGAAAATGACTACACCTTGGACACATACTGGGGGAGGAAAGCTCTAAATAGTCACAGCATTTCCAGGGTCCATTGTAATTAAACTTACAAGGGTTTTTTTCTTCAGTCAAAGAAAAGTGAAAGTTACTCAGTAGTATCTGACTGTGTGTGACCCCATGGACTATACAGTCCATGAATTCTCCAGGCCAGAATACTGGAGTGGGTAGCCTTTCCTTTCTCAAGGGGATCTTTGCAATCCAGGGATCAAAACCAGGTTTCCCGCATTGCAGATGGATTCTTTACCAGCTGAGCCACCAGGGAAGCCCAAGAATACTTGAGTAAGTAGCCTATCCCTTCTCCAGCAGATCTTCCCACCCCAGGAATCGAACCGGGGTTTCCTGCATTGCAGGCAGATTCTTTACTAACTGAGCTATCAGTCAAAGAAGGCTTCAGAATAAAACAAACTCCTTGAAAATAAAAATTACATTCCTCTTTGCCACCTAAAAGCTCAGATTCCATAAGTCCTGGCTTTTGGGCAGAAGATCTGAGTTCTAAATCTTAAATCTCTTTATGATCTGAGCATCAACAATAATCCAAAGATTTTTCACCTATTTACTCTAGAACACCATCAACAAGTTCTTAAATCTGTTTTGCTTTACTACATTTTCTCTTTGCATGACGATTTATAACTTATGAGCAAACCCCTTTTCTTCTCCGGTCATTACTAAGGATAAAATGATGAAAGATCCCCAAAGCAAACATTCGTCTTTCTGTTTGCTCTGAACTCTGAAGTCTTCTTCCAGAGAACTGCAATGATAAATTAAGACTCTGTATCCCCTGAAAACAGAGCTAGTCCTCAAGGATGACCTCAGTGGGGGAGGAAAGGAATTAAAAGCAAATTGAAGGAACTCAAACATCATGACCTTTTCCTGTTTTCCTGCTGTCGGCAATAGTGCAGGAGATGTGAGAGAGCTGGTCCGCCAGTCCTCTAGAGCTGGGGCCCAGTCCTGGGTGAGAGATCCTGGCGGGTGAGGGGGTCCCCCAGGTCATGTGATCATGTGACCTGGAGGGAGATATTTCATCTACTAGGCTTATGCTTTCCCATCTTCAAAATGAGTGTTTCAGACCAATGCAGCATCAAGAATGCACAACAAAGACATAGTGAGTCTGGATTTTGAGGGGATGGTCCAGGGATATGAATTCTGTCTGAAAACTCATTAGAGATTGTTATTACAATATTTATTATATAGATTTTTATTTGGGGGAATTAACTAAAATATACCTTTCCCCTTCTTTCAAAAGTGAATTAATTTACATATTTTAATAATTCTGGATAGACTGGACATCTTTTTCTAAAGGGAATTCCTAGAGGTGATCAGAAAATCTTTTGCCCATCCTTCTACTTTAGTCATTAAAGCACTATCATGGTGGGAGAAAGGAGGATTTTAGATTGAGTTGTGCAAATTTGCAAAAATCATGTTTGTTTTGTTTTTATAAAGACATTACTATTTGTTTATGGAGAAAAGACTGAAACAAGCTTCCACAAACACCACCAGGATGCTATTTTTTGTAAGTATATATTTCAATCTATTCTAAAACATGTAAGTCAGATTGGTAAATTGGGAATACCAATATAGAACGCCTTTTTGCATGCACAGCAAATTAAAAAAGCACATAACATATAATGCTTCTATCTATTTTCAGGTGGACAATTATGGAAATTCCAAATCTGGGTCCACTGGGGTTTAAGACTACATTCTCAATCACTGATGCTACTGCCACAAATAACCGGACTGATTCAGGTTACACAAACCTGAGACTTTCATTTTAAGAAGCAGTATTTATCTTATTCAACAAACATATACTGAGCTTTCATTATGTCTTAGGTGTTGAGCTAATCAGAGATGCCTACCCAACCCAAACCATGAAGCTCTGGCTTTTTTTCAGTGCTGTTGATGAAACACTAAATATCAGATTTAAAAATCACTGAAGGAGAAGATGAGCTATCTGTAAGTTCCCTAGATGAACTTCACCCCTTGGTCAGTAAGGCAAGATCCTTGGGCTAAAAGATGAACTTTTAAAAACATTAAACAGAGCAGCACAGAGAAGAAAAAAGACCTTGCAGGGGTCTCATGCTATAACAACTGCGTCAGAGATACCAGTGCCCACCATCCTATTGTGTTTCTTTTGGCCTGTGTACACTGGACAGACTCCAGCACAGAAATGATTTGAATTATCTCGCTCTAAATCATAACACGGAGAGTGTACTTTCTTTGTCTCAAAAGCAGCTGAGACCTGACTGGGCTATCAGAGTTATGAAACCAGCAGACAGCTCCGAAGAGCAAGGATTCCTGGAGAGTTGAGGTTTTTTTGTTTTGTTTCTTTAATCACTGCTTACTTAAGACAACTAGTAACAGAATGAAATAAATCTCATAAAGATCTGTTTCCCACTCACTGAACTATTATTTTTCTCCACAAGCTGAGGTCACCCATCAGTTTTTAGGCTTGAAATGTCAAAATGAAAAAAGAAAAAAACCAAAAAATCAGGAATGAGCAAAATGTTCTGAGGAGCAGCCAGGCAGATGTCACCAAGTCACAGCTTACAGTCATTTCTCTGCCTTCTATTGCAGAGTCGAAAGATTTTTAAAGGATGTCCATAAATTCAAGAAATGTTCTGTCACTTCATCTTTGAGGCCTTGTTGTCATGAAATCACCCTTGTTAGACTCCAGGAACCCCTTTTAAGCTCAAGCTTTGACTCAAGAGGTGTATTAGTTAAAAACAGAGAATATAAGCATGTCCTATTCCACATCTTCAGACGTGGCAACCAGTGACTAGCAACAGAGGAGGGGCTACAGTTGCTCTAACTCAGAGGTCCCCAACCTTTTTGGCACCAGGGACCAATTTCATGGAAGATAGTTTTTCCACAGACGGGGCAGGGTCGGGGAGCAGGGGGATGGTTTGGAGATGATTCAAATGGATTACATTTATTGTGCACTTTATTTCTATTAAGAACATGAGCTCCACCTCAGATCACCAGGCATTCGATTTCGGAGGCTGGGGACCCCTGCTCTAACTGGTCACATTCTTCTCCACACCTGGAGACCCTAGAAGAGGAGTCAACAGATAGAAGGAGATTTTTTCAGGTGTTTCCTCCTCCTGGCATCAAAGTCTGGCTTAGCTTCTGGTGCTTCTTGTTCCTGAAGTTCAGTTTAGTCGCTCAGTCGTGTCCGACTCCCTGCAACCCCATGAACCACAGCACACCATGCCTCCCTGTCCATCACCAGCTCCCGGAGTCTACCCAAACCCATGTCCAGTGAGTCGGTGATGCCATCCAGCCATCTTGTCCTCTGTCGTCCCCTGCTCCTCCTGCCCCCAATCCTTCCCAGCATCAGGGTCTTTTCCAATGAGTCAACTCTTCACATGAGGTGGCCGAAGTATTGGAGTTTCAGCTCCAGCATCAGTCCTTCCAATGAACACCCAGGACTGATCTCCTTTAGGATGGACTGGTTGGATCTCCTTGCAGTCCAAGGGACTCTCAAGAGTCTTCTACACCACAATTCAAAAGCATCAATTTTTCAGTGCTCAGCTTTCTTCACAGTCCAACTCTCATATCCATACATGACCACAGGAAAAACCATAGCCTTGACTAGACAGACCTTTGTTGGCAAAGTAATGTCTCTGCTTTTTAATATGCTATCCAGGTTGGTCATAACTTCATATTAAATGGAATTTATCATCCGGGAAAATGTCTTATAAGTGTCCAACATGGCATCAAATTCTGCATCAGAGGCAGCAGAGGTAGACACCCCATAAACCTCTCCTCTTTGGGGCAGCCCTCATCTCTGGGCAAGGCTGCAGCCAGCCAGCTAACCTGACTTCCCCCTGCACCATGGTGCTCAACTGGCATCAGGCACCTATTGACAGGCTCAGGGCATGCCTCATGCATCACTACCATGGCCACAGCCCCACGAGGTGACGCTGTGTGCAGTCTAGCCTCATGGCCCTTCTCAGCTTCCACATCAGCTCTTCCTTGCTGCCATCCATTTGGAGGTTTGTTAAGCTTCTCAGGTGATGTTGGTGAAGCAACAGCAACATTCTAGTTTAGTGCTACCCTCAAGGTCCAAGTTGAGGTGTTCATCAGATTGTCTTAGCACACATCGCAATGACACCCTTCAGGAGAAAAGAAAGCAAGCCCTGTTGCTACAGTCTTCACAGGGGACTCTAGAGGGCCCAGGAAATTGGAACGAATCCACATTTCTCTGTCTACCTTTGTTTTTAGTGGTCACTTTCAAGTTATTGTCAACAAGGGTCTTAACCTTTCAATGAGTTCTGGGAGGAAACCAAGTACAGTTGACCCTTGAATGACACAGGTTTGAACTGCAAGGGTCCGCTTACACATGGGTGTTTTTCTATAGTAAGTTCTCCAGTACTGGGGCTTCCCAGGTAGTGCTAGTGGTAAAGAACCTGCCTGCCAGTGCCAGTGCAGGAGATGGAAGAGACACAGGTTTGATCCCTGGGTAGGGAAGATCCCCTGGAGAAGGGAATGGCAACCCACTCCGGTATTCTTGCCTGGAAAATTCAATGGACAGAGGAACCTTGTGGGCTATAGTCCATAGGGTCACTAAGAGTCTGACATGACCTATGCAACTTAGTCCACATGCACTCCGGTACTAGTGGAGTGATCCCTGGTTGGCTGAATCCATGGGATGCAGAACTGTGGATACAGAAGAACAGCATACAGATTTCCTACTGCTCAGAGGGTTGACGCCCCTAACTTCTGCACTGTTTAAGGGTCAACTGTATTCACCACACTTTGTTTATCCATTCATCCATCAGTAGATGAGTTGTTTCCACCTTGTGGTTGTTATAAATAATGCTGTGACCAACACTTTTGTGCAAATATCTGTCAAATCCTCCTTTCAATTCTTAAGATATATACCTAGAAATGGAGTTGCCAGTTTATGTGCTAATTACGTTTACACTTTTTAATGAACCATCATACTGCTTTGCATTTTTTATTTTACTCACAACTGACAGTAAAAAGTTAAAGAGAAGATACGAAACAATATATAAGTATATATTAGTTTGGACTCTGGAAATTTTGGCCTCTGTTCTCCTCTAAAGCACTCTTGTCTTCTGCTATGATGAAAAATTCCTTATAAAGACAGAATTGTATTTTAATAATTTTTATTAGTTATTGCAAGTCCTTTATCTTCGTCCAACTTTTTCACTCAGTTTACAAGTTTTCCCAGCCTTGGTTATTCTTTGTATTAAGTTCAACCACCTTGACCCCCTTTCACTTCCCAAGAAATTACTCTTAAACATCAAATCACTGTGATTTACTGCATCTTGTTTTATCCTTCATCAGAACATCTCATTTTCTGCTGGCTAATGATCCATGATCAGGAAAAACACCCAAAGGGAGCTGGGTCCCCACCACCTCATAAATTGGTCAGGAAAAGCAAAAAAAAAAAAAAAAACCTGCATAGAAGGATAAATTTCCCAAAGGCCTCTGAGAAACTGCTCCTCTACTTCACAAATCAGAAAGTTTGAACATTGTGCAAAATTCCCATGAAAACCCATCTAACTTTATCTGAAGTGATTCCAGCTTTCTATATTTATGTGGATGATCAAGTGTGTCTATAAAGTCTTAGGAAAAGGGATAGAGGAGAATTACCATCCTCCAAGGGGAGGATGGTTGTGATGATAGAAGAATTTTGGGAGGCAGGAGGAACTTGACAGAGATAAGTGGGTCTCCTAAGTAGGCTAATTTTTAAAAATTGAAAAATCAAGTTTAACAAGTAAAATAAGGATGCCATTAGATGAAATATGTTAAGGGAGTGGTTGGGGAATGAACAATTAGAGTCAAACAGTTGGAAAAAACCATCATGGTGCTGGAGAGGAAAGTTATTCTATGGTGATTAATACCATTTTACTCTGGTTAAGGGGGTGGGGAGGCATTAATAACTGGTTATGGGTGTGAGAGGGCTCCATAGTACTGGTAAAGTTCTGTTGCTTGGTTTGGGTGATGACTAATATAAAAATTCACCAGCTGAACACTTACAATTTGGGCCTTTCTCTTTATGTATATTATACTTAAATTTTTTTGGAGGAAGCATTTCTGGAATGATAGTATAAGGACCTCCAGAAATATATTTCTCCATAAAAACAATAAGACCACTGGAAAAAATTATCAAAAGCAACTTTTTCAGAACTCTGGAAATTAAAGGGTTGAAGCAGCCTGTTGTTCAGCTACCAAGTCCTGGCTGACTGTTTGTGACTCCATGGACTGCAGCACACCTGGCTTCTCTGTCCTTCACCGTCTCCTGGAGTTTGCTCAAATTCATGTCCATTGAGTTGGTGATGCTGTCTAACCACTGAAGCAGTCTAAGAAGCACTTATTCAAGAAAAATGGCTGAATCTCAGAAAACACAGTGAGCTTTGTGACATTTTAACTTATACATTTCCATCTCTTTCTCCCCAGCCCCTACAGCCTTGAAAACCAACAGCCTCACAATTATGGTAGCTGTGGAAACAAACAGCCTAGTAGCCCTGGGTCAGGGCAAGTTTGGAGGTTTGCCAAAGCCCTGTCCCCAGAGAACTGTCAATATTGAACAGTCTGATATCTCGCTGAAAAGCTCCATTTCCAGAACTTAACTTTGATTTGATTCAGAGTTGACTCCCCAAGAACAGCCCTACCCCTAGGTCATTAGTTGAAAAGAATCAGTGACAAGTATTTAACATCTGTAGCTTCCTGAGAAAATATTTGCAAATCATATATTTGATGATAAAAGATTTATATCTAGAATATATAAAAGACACTTGCACTCTTTCTTGCTTCTGCTTGAGCTTAGTCTCCACGGTACTGCCGTGTGGACTGAGTGAAGTAGAACCAAGAAAGAACCGTTGCTTGACCGCAAATTTTTGGAGGTCTTGTGAGGTCAAACAAGACCAAAAAAAAAAGAAAAAAAAAATAGAATATATAAAGAACTCTTACACTTTAATAACAACAAATAAAGGTAACTGATCCAAGTTAAAAAATGAGCAAAGGATTTCAACAGACATTTCCCCCAAAGATACACAAATGGCCAAAAGCACATGAAAAGGTGCTCAACATCATTAGTCATCAGGGAATACAAATCAAAATCACAGTGAAATACCCCTTCCCACCCACTAGAATGGCTGTAATAATAAAGGCAGACAATAGCAAGTGTTGAGAATATGGAGCAATTAGAACCCTCATGCACTGCTGGTGGGAAAGTAAAATGGTATACCCTTTTGAACCACAGCATGGCAGTTCTTCAAAAAGTTACACATACAGTTTCCATATGCCCAGCAATTCAGTGTCTAGGCACACCACACACCCCAAATTACTGAAAACATATGTCCAGTCTAAAACATATACACCAATGTTTACGGTGGCATTATTTGTAACAGTCTAAAGTGGAAATGATCCAAGTGTCCATCAATTGATGGTCAAACAAATGTGGTACATCCATACTATGGAACACTACTTGGCAATATAAAGGAATGAAGTGCTGAAATATGCTACTACATAGACGAACATTAAAAGCATTATATCAAGTGAGAGAAGCCAGGCACAAAAGACCACATACTGAAATATCCAGAAGTGGCAAATCCATAGAGACAAAAAGTAGATTAGTGTCACCAGGGGCTAAGAGAAGGGAGAAATGGGGGATGACTGGTCATGGGTATGGAGCTTCTTTTTGGAAGGATAAAAATGTCTTAAAAGTAGATATTGGTGATACTCAACTCTGTGAACATATAAAACCACTCAATTATACACTTGAAAAGTATAAATTTTATATGTTAAGTTGTACCTTAATAAAACTGTTGTAAAGCAACAAAGTTTACTTTAATAATTCCTTAATGTCATTATAATCATATTATCCCTACACCAGGGGTAAAGTAGTTTTCTAAAGCATGGATGCAAGCTCCCATAAAATCAGGGACGTGGATTGTATGGGGCTTCCCAGGTGCCACTAGCGGTAAACAATCTGCCTGGCAATGCAGGAAAAGTAAGAAATGTGGGTTCAAACCCTGGGTTGGGAAGATCCTCTGGAGGAGGGTATGGCAACCCACTCCAGTATTCTTGTCAGGAGAATCCCATGGACAGAGGAGCCTGGCAGGCTACAGTCTATAGGGTTGCAGAGCGTCAACACAACTAAAGCAACTTAGCATGCACGCACGGATGTCTTGTACACCAATATTTCCCCAATACATACAACCAGGACTAAAATATAGTAGGTGGTCAATAGATCTCCTTATATGAATAAAACAGTAGAGAGATTAAGAAACTGTTTAGAACCAGATTTCCCAACTTCTAATTCTTCCTTCCATAGTACAGAGGTGTGGTAGACAGTGATATAATGAATAAGGAATTTGAGGTGACCTGGCCAGGATGCCAGGTACACTCCTTATTGGGAAATGGATATGCTATTTATTTAAGATGGAGGTGCTCTCTTTGGAGACAGAGATGCTATCTGGGGGATGGCCAGTGATCGGAAGAGCACCCCAGCCAAAAAAATCTCAGGTCTTGGAGGCAGATAAGCCTGGGCTCGGTTCCAGGCTTTGTTCCTTAGCAGGTATGTTTGCCTAATCTTTCTCAGCCTAAATTTCCTCATCTGTAAATGCAGATGATAACACACTGTTGGGTTGTTGTAAGAATTAAGTGAGAAGAGTATGTGTAATGCATATGGCTCATACATGACATTTAATAAATATTTTCATTGACATTGTTAACATCTAATGACCAAGCAGGTTTTTTCAAATACATTATTAAAAAATGGAGATGGACCAGTAGTTGTTTTCATCTCTCTCAGAAGGGCCTGAACAAGGTGGAGGAAAACAATGAACTCCTCCCTGACCACGGCTCTTGCTCCCCAGCAGCCATCAGCCTGGCTTGAAACCAACAGAGTTACCTCGAGTTATCTGGGTTGGCGGGGGGTGCGTAGTAAAAGATATGAAATAGGGACTATCTTACCCCTTAGGAGAGAAAAGGTACACAGGCAATTTATACACATGTCAACCAGTTACTCCTCCCTCTCCTCATTTTATGATGGTATCATGTTTAATTGCTTTTCTTATTAAAAAGAAATATTTAATATATGGCCATAAAAATGCAAACTATATCCAGGTACATAGAGGAGAGCCAACAGAACCTGAATTGGTTCCTATCAGAAGCTGTTACCTCATTAAAATAAAAAAGCTTTCATTTTGCTTGATACAGGTTAATAACATACTTGTAGAAATACTAGAGAATATTCTATAATGCTGGGAAGACTTGTGACTGCTTAAGATTTAAATTATGTAAAGCAGTCAGCACAACAGCTGGCACATGGGAGGTCCTCAGGAAATGGTCACTATTATTCCCTATGCCCTCTCCCAGACACTCTCTGTGCAGGATGTGCTGTGAAATAAACAATGGAATAGTGCCCTCCAGAGGCTACTGGGATTCAACTCTGCTGACAGCTGAAAGTCTGGAAAGACCAAAGAGCAACTCAGTTTTGTGAGGACAAGGAAATCTAGTGCAAACAAGTCCAGTTAGGCACCGTGGGAACTGGTGCATGGGAATCACAAGTCCCCAAGACCCAGGAAGCGCCTGTCGCATCCCTCTCTCCCTGGGGACACTCAGCCCTGCCCATTTCTGCATGTCCACTCTGTGTGGCTCTAAAGGGACCAACTTCCTCTTGTTGTCTGCCCTTCTGTGACTTCAGGCATGTTGCTCTGGCTTTCCTTGGACAGGATTCTGGTCCTGACTCCATTTGACCTTTCAGCTCATCTCACTTAAAGAGTGAAGCAGCTTGGTCTCTCACTGGCTTGACTCCAAATTTCCAGTAGGCCAAACTAATGACCAGTCTAGAGGTGGATGGTCAGTTGCTACTGGAGGTAGGGGTGGGTGGGTGGTTGAGGGGGTGTGTGTGTGTGTGTGTGTGTGTGTGTGTGTGTGTGTGTGTGTAGACAGAACCAGGGTCATTTGGTAGAAAACAGAATTAGCACATACAGAATATACAGAATTCTGAGAGGCACTTTAAAGTGTGTGTGTGTGTGTGTGTATATGTAGACAGAACCAGGGTCATTTGGTAGAAAACAGAATTAGCACATACAGAATATACAGAATTCTGAGAGGCACTTTAAAGAGGCCACTTTTCTCATAACAATGAGCTAATATTTATGGAGCTTACCATGCACCATGTACCCTACAAGGAACTTTATAAGCATCATCTCATTTAATCTCCATTTAAATAATTAAATCTCACTTGAGCTTCAATACTTTGGCTACCTGATGTGAAGAGCCAACTCAATGGAAAAGACCCTGATGCTGGGAAAGATTGAGGGCAGGAGGAGAAGGGGGTGACGGAGGATGAGATGGTTGGATGGCATCACTGAATCAACGGACATAAGTTTGAGCAAACTCTAGGAGATAGTGAAGGACAGGGAAGCCTGCTGTGCTCCAGTCCATGCGGTCACAAATGGTTAGACATGACTTAGTGACTTTAACAGTAACGTTTTATCGTTCGACCTTCTTGTGAAATTTGATCCCGTTATCATCTCCCACCTTCAGAAGTAATTGCTGGTAACAATGGTTGTATATCTTTCAGTAATTTATTTGATGCACTTTATTCCCATTTTAAATACAAGGGAATTGAGGCTGAGAGAAGTAGTGTATTATCTGATTAGGAGTGACAGCATTTTGTACATGTGAAATGATTAGTAAATGACCTAAGAATGATTAAGTACTAAACTGTGTGTTGCCACTGTGTTAGTTTTCATTGCTGTGTAACAAATGCCCCACAGATGTAGAGGCTTTGGAGCTACCCCCATGGCTAAGCTTGCAGACTTACAGGTCAAAGGTACAGTACCGCACGACGGTGCTCTTTGCTTGGTGTTTCACGAGACTGAACTAGGTTCTAGCTGGTGCTGCTGACAATCTCATCTGGGGTTCAGGGACCTCTTCTGAGCTCATTGGTTGTTGGCAGAGTCTAGGTCTTTGCACTTTTAGGACAGAGGTCCCCATTGTCCTCCTAGTTGTCAATCAGGACTGCTCTCAGGTCCTAGAGGTTGTACCCTTCCATGGCCAGTTCACACCATGGATATCTGCTTTCCTCCAGATCAGCTGGAGAATGTCTCCCTGGCTGCCCCTTCTGCTACCAGCCAGAGAACACTCTGCTTTTCAAGGGCTTGTAAGACTGGGTCAGGCCCACCCAAATAATCTCCCCCTCTTAAGGTCAACTCTTTATGACATACCTTATCATGGGAGTAAAATTCATCCAGTTCACAGTCCTGGGGGATGTGAGGATGTGTACAAGGTGGGAGTGTGTGGAATCCTGGGGGCCATGGGCCATACTAGAAAAGACAGTATTCTCCTGAGATGGCCTTAGAAACTCAACACCATGACTCAAGAAAATTTGGGAAAATTAATGGGTAACAATTTCAAACAATATTAGGAAAAGCTTCAGCACTGAGATGCAGGAGGAAGCCAGTACTACTAGATGTTACAACATGATCAAAATACTATGTGATGAGCATAAAAATAGATGTACGGGTGAGAACAAAAATAGAATATCCAGAAATAGAAATGTATATATGTGTGTATGTGTGTCTATCACAATAAATCAAGCCTCACAACTTAAGAAAATGAATTCCTACTAAATGATATTTGGATAATTACACAGCAATTTAGAAGAGAGACATAAAATTTCCACTATACATCAAAACAAATGTCAGCTAAATTAAATTTTAAATTATCAAGATAAATTTAAAATACAGTTGTGAAAATTGATAGAAGACAGTTTCAGATCTTTGAGAAGGCAGCAACATCCTAAGATTAAAGCAGTGAAAAGACGATTACAGGAGAAAAAAGCTCAAACTCATCCACAGAAACAGTTAAAATTTCTATACAGTAATAACAACTAAAAGACTTATTAAAAGATTAAGGGGAATTTTAACTGCAAAGGGATTAAGAAGATTAAGATCTTTATATTCAAATGCATGTTTCAGTGCTAAAGATTAGGACTCCAACAGATAGTAGACAAAAGACATGAATAAATGATTTACAAAACAGGTAAAATAAAATAGGAAAAAAAAAAACTAAGGGGAAATAGCCAAATTCTCTGGTCAAATAAATAAATGCAAATTAAACTAATAAAAATGATCGATTTTTAATTAGCTTCATTAATTTCTAATAAACATAATTTTAAATCATAATACCCAATCCTGAATGATCCTGGTACACTGCACTCATACATTTTTGGTGAGAGTATAATTTAGAAAAGGCATTTGTGAAAAGCAATTTGCAAGAATGCCCTTTGACATAGTACCTTCACTTCAGGGAATCTGTCCTGGGAGGAAGATTCAAAAGGAAAAGTCCTGGTCACAAGCATTTTAAATATAGTGCTACACATAAATATTGGAAAAAAGGGGAATGACTGAAAGAGCATACTTACCTAAATTATCACTGATGACTATGCTTATCAAGACTTTTAATTTAGGTGGGTTGAGTTTGAAAATATTGTGGAAAGAAAGATAATACAGAATTCTATACATAGTATAATTCAATATTTTAAAAGTATTCCTATGGCATTGGTGAAACTGAAAAACTGCACTTGTACATACTGTCAGTGGGGATACAGTTTAGTGTAACATCTTGGGCAAAACAATTTGCAATGATTAAAAAATAATGGTATTTCTTTGAGGATTCCACATCTAGGAATTTATCCTTCACTTAACCGTACATGCACAGTACACAGAGACTTGTGAACATAAGATTTACTGCAGAATTGTTGACACAGCAAAGGCTGTACAATGAAAATGCCCATTAGTTGGTGACCAATTAAACAAATCATATTAGAACCCTTTGGTAGAATATTATACAGCTGTTAAAAAGGAGAGAGAAACTATGTTCTTCTGATTGAAGTCATCTCTAAGATAGGTTTCCAAATTAAAAAAAAATTAAGATGCAGAATAGCATGGATAGTGTGCCCCTGTTTGTGTAAAACAGAAATAAAACAGTGAACTTGGATATGTTCAGAGAATTCTTGGAAAGATACTCCTAAACTGGTAACAGAGTGGGGCCCTGGGGTATAGCTAGAAACTAGAGAGTGGGGTCTGAATTGGGGAGAATTCTCAGTCACTGTCCTTCTATTCTACTTGAATGTTTTGCCATGTACGAGCGTGACTCACCAATGGTAAAATAAGGTAGTCTGAAAATATATATATTGCTGATGAACATAGATGAGATAGAAATAGACAAATCTGTTGAGTTAGGGTGGTAGGGCTACATTCGCTTGGTCACAGAATAAATATTAACATAGAAAAATTAAGTCAGTTGAGAATTTTAGTAGTAGAATTGCAAGTCATTCTTTTCTTTGAAATGCCACTTCAATGTTATTTTAGTGTTGCCACTGAAATAAACAATGACTAGTGTGGGGAGAGGGACTGGGAGCCTGAAACATTAACTAATAGCTTTATAAATATGCTGCTCTGGAATGAATAAAAGGAAAAAGAATCCGACAAAGAGAGCTTGCAAAATGGTCCAGGGAGCAAGCAGTTAGCAAGAGGAGTGAGAGCAGCAGGGCCATGGTACCTGTGCTTGGTGGGGCGGCTGAGCAGGACACCCCATGGTCAGAACTCAGGGGCCACCAGGAAAGCAGGTGTGGAGGGACTGGAAAGGTTTAGGTTCATGCCTGCAGAGCCCAAGGAAGCCAGCTCTCTGGAGAGCCGGTCAAGGAGGACTGCTGGGCACTGGACTGATGGGAAACATTTAGATAGCACAAATCTCAAATGAGACGTTTCTGTAGTGGCTAGGGCTAACCTTTATATTGTGAGATGACTACTCTAGAATTCTTGACTTCTTATGCTCAGATCAAAAAAAAAAAAGATACAGGCATGCACCCTGTGTGTGTGTGTGTGCATGCGTGTGTGCGTGCTCAATCACCAAGTCATGTCTGACTCTTTGCAACCCCATGAACTGTATGCACTATAGCCCGTCAGTATCCTCTGTCCATACTGGGGTGGGTTGCCATTTCCTTTTCCAGGGGAACTTCCCAACCCCAGGGATCGAACCCATGTTTCCCAAGTTGGCAGGCAGATTCTTTACCTCTGAGACACTTGAGAAGCCCATACATACATAGGGTTGGCCAAAAAAGTATGGAAAACCCAAACACACTTTTTGGCCAACCCAATATATACATGTACATGTGTTTATTTATTAAACATGTACACGTACTAGTACATATACACATTATAAAACATATATGAAAAAGCTAAAATTTTAAAATATACACTTAATATGAAGTGCTTAATACTTAAAAATCTTTTTCACCTTTACTAAAATAAATTATACACAGTGAATATTACTTTTAGTTAAAGCTATATAGTTAAATATACTCCAAGGGCTTCAAAAACTTGGCTTAACATTTTGGAATGTGATAATTCACAAGTACGACTTTAAGTTCAAAATAAATGGATGTTGGTTTTAAAGTCTGCCATAGCTGAAGCTACCTCTCAAGGACAGGGAGATCCAAATGGAAACAGTACATTAGTGGTAGCACGTAATAAAAAGTAGTTTTCATTTTGCAGCCCTATCCACCATTTTTGCAAAGGTTTTAGCTAAAATTTTGTGTTAATTTTCAACTTGGAGTTTTCTTTGCCAAGTTTTTGGGAGGTACTGTTTTTTTAAAATAATTTTTAACATAAGTTTTGTAAAACTCTATGGAAGATTTAAAAAATAGAAAATTTTGTTCTCAAGATTTCAAATATGTGCCTATGAAACTTTTTGTTGGCATATATAACAGTTTGGCAAAAAAAAAGTAATAAGCATGGAAACATTTCCAAAAATCCATTTTGAAAATGCTCTTTCTATAGCATGAATTTCTTTCAAGTAGTAGTTAGTACTTTGTTTTATTTTTAATTGGAGTGTAATTGCTTTACAATGTTGTATTAGTTTCTGCCGTACAAAGAAGTGAATCAGCTGTAAGTAAACATATATACCCTCCCTCCTGAACCTCTCTCCTACCCCACTCCCCATCCCGCCCCCTGCCCAGGTTAAGACAGAACTGAGCTGAGCTCCCCCTGCTATACAGCACCTTCCCATTAGCTGTCTATTTTACACACGGTACTGTATATGTCAGTCCTCCTCTCCCAGTTCATCTCATGCTCCCCTTCCCCACCTGTGTCCCCATGTCAGTTCTCTACGTCTGTGTCTCCACTCCTGCCCTGCAAAGAGGTTGATTTGTACCATTTTTCTAGGTACCATACATATGTCTTAATATACCATATTTGCTTTTCTCTTCACTCACTATGACAGACTCTAGGTCCATCCACATCACTACAAATGACCCAATTTCATTCCTTTTTAATGGCTGACTAATATTCCATTGTATATATGTACCACACCTTTTCTATCCATTCATCTGTCGATAGACATTTGGGTTGCTTCTAAATACTTCCTTATTCATTCTTTCAATATCATTTTTACCTTGGAAAGACAGATTATGTGTGTGTGTGCTTGCATAAATAGCCTCCAGGAAGCAGGCCATTGAAAACCACTTGTTCATAGATAAAGTGGGCAAATTTGAAACAACTGTCTTTTTTGTAGAAGGAAAACACTGCACGCAATCTTAAAGTTGGATTACTCTAAATGCTTTGCCTCAAGATAAACATCAGACCTCTACAGAGTAAAACATTTCTGTGGTCATTCCCCATCTTAGTACAGAGAAGAATAAAAATTCTACTACTTTTAAAAGTCTTCTTTTTACAAAATTAACCAAACTGATGACATTCTTTAGCATTTTTGGCACTTCTGACTTTAGCTTCTTTGCTGTCTCAACTTTCCTAGGACCAATGCAGTGAATCACTTTCATGTTCTGGCCTATTTTTATAACCTTACCCTGAATTTAAAATTTGAATCAAAGCAGCTGTTACCTTATATAATTTCTCCATAAAGCATTATTTTAACTAAAGAAGTCATTGCCTTTTGAAAATATATCTTTTCTGGTACCTCTCTTCTTTAGTGACTCACGAGTAAGTAGGTGTCCTACCACATTACTGAAGCAGAACCAAGCAAATATCCTTATTTGGAACATGTCAGAATCAGCAATACTTTATTTCCAGCCACACAGAAAACTGCCACAAGGCAAACTGTTTCTTTAAAACTTCAGCAAGGTTTCTGTGCACCTACCAGCAGAATTTGCTGATAAAATCAGGCATTTTATGGTATAGCTATATTGTTTTCCATATATTATTTTAGCTCTTTTTTAATTGCATCAGTAAGAATGAGTGTTTTCCTCATGGCATGTGCCTTTTTGCCGTAAGCAATTAAGTAAAAAGAAATTCCAAAGAGGCTCTTAAAATATTCAGTTTAGTAAAATTCTGGGCTAGATTTAGCACTGCATAATTTTTAACATTGCTAAAACATTTAACATTATTTGTATGCATGTGGTCGATATTTAGATTTTAAATATCTTGCTAATTATCATGGCCTTATACCATCATTAGGGATTATCTCAAGGCACAATCTATGCTTATGGTGAGGTTTCTCTTTAATAGCAGAAGCTGGAAATTTGTATTTCACATAGTCTTTCGAAAGCTTTGACCTATAATTTTTTTGGTCTGATATCTTGTCAATCTGAATAGACTGTCATTGGTTTAACTTATAATGTGGTTGAGCACATATCAGCAGCAAAGCAAGGGACAACCCAGCCATTTTCTTATGGTTTGCTTGCACCTGCATTGATGATTTTTAATCTTCTTTTTTAGCCCCTCAAGAATTTTAGTTTATCTGTTCATTTGGTAAAGTTAATTTAAATTCAACAAAATACATACTTTAATTCATAAGCCTACTTCTCTGAGTGAGCCTACATAAGCTACAGATCCTTGAAATGAGTTAAGAGTGAATTAACCAATGAGCAGGCCTTTGTGGGTCATGATCTCTTTCCTCAGGATACGTCACATAACACACACGGGACCCTCCTAGGGTCTGACATACAGATTACGGATGCCAATGTCAACTCATATCTAAAATATTAGCCAAGCTCAGTTTCTTATTTTTTTAAAGATAAAAATATATCCTGAGAGGTTAATAACTTTTCCCCTTCCCCCATGGATCTTCTCATTCCACCTGGATGACAAACTTTCTCGAGCAAGAACCATTTCCAGTGACTGCCATTGATGCCCTCTCTGCCCATTCTGCTGGGTCAGACAAGGACCTCCCAACAATGCACATGTGGACTAAATAAAACCCTTGAGTCAGGGAAAACCCTCGAGACTTGCCATGCAGTTTGACAGAGACCTGTACTTAGTGGAGCTTGAGTTTTTAAAGATACCTACTTCCTCTTCCCCCGATAATAGTTCAGACCTCCTTCAGGGACATTTGTGAAAATATATCTGTGACTCCAAAGGTCAAAAGTTTCTTAATAAATCCCAGCCCCATTTAAATGGACTAGCCTTCAAGTCCAGCTTAAGGGCACAGCAAACACACACTTCAGCTTGGGAAAGAGGCCAGCCCACCATCTCCCTCTGCCATCTCCCAGACCCGGAAAGGCTAAATTTAAGTCCAAGAGATGTTATAAATGATAGAATCATTCTTTTTTCTGGTGGGATAAGCCAGCTAATTAGACTATCGCTGACACCCTGCCTCCAGCTGTCTGAGACCCAGAGGTACAAAAGACCCAGATACTCACACCTTTGG
The DNA here is from genome assembly GCF_019320065.1 of Cervus canadensis. Lineage (NCBI taxonomy): Eukaryota > Metazoa > Chordata > Mammalia > Artiodactyla > Cervidae > Cervus > Cervus canadensis. Next base: position 39,757,141 of record NC_057401.1, read on the forward strand.
GTGTTGCTCTGTCCATTTCAACATTGGAAAGCCCCATCATCCAAAATGCCACTAACAGTGACATCTCCACATCATTTATTTTAAATAGCATAACTTAACTCACACTCTCAAAATCTTTGGAGAAAGACAAAGAAGAATCTCACGAAGACATCTATGTAGCTTTTGAAAACCCATGTTTTGTGCTGTGTGCTTAGTCACTTGGTTGTGTCTGACTCTTTGCGACCCCATGGACAGTAGCTCACCAGGCTCCTCTGTCCCTTGGGGCTTCTCCAGGCAAGAATACTGGAGTGAGTTGCCATGCCCTCCTCCAGGGGATCTTCCCGACGTAGGGATCGAACCCAGGTCTCCTGCATTGCAGGCTGATTCTCTACTGTCTGAGCCAGCAGGGAAGCCCAAGAATACTGGAGTCCTATCCCTTCTCCAGGGCATCTTTCCAACCCAGGAATTGAGCCAGGGTCTCCTGCATTGCAGGCGGATTCTTTACCAGCCAAGCTGCCAGGGGAGACCCATAGTTTATTATAAATTGCAAAAAACATACACTGCACATATACACGCATGTGTCCTGATAATATCAGATTTTATTGTCCCCTATGAGAAGGCAGCAACCACTAGGTGGACCCCAAAACACAGGGATTCAAGTCTTTGAACCTCTGGGCTTGGCAAACAGGTCCTAATTAGGGACATCTAAGCCAGGCCATGTGGTCATCTGTCTCCGTTCCAGAAGACCAAAGAGCGACAAGGGCCGAAACCGGTGCTGAAGCTTGGACAATCACCTTTAGAAAAAGAAAACCTCTTGAGGGCATCTGGTGCTCAAAATGAGAGAATAAAAATATTTATCACTTATTTAATATCTGGACATAAAATGAAGTAGGAGTCAAAATTCTTGAAAATGGCCCCAGAGTGTCCAGAGAGAGAAGGATATGAAGTCAGGCTGGTAGCACTGTGATCACACTGAGATGCTCCCAGCATTTCTTTCCGTTTCTGGTTTACAGTTACAACGATTCTCGAAAGTACAGCTAAGAGTTTCAAAGCAAGTGTCTCCAGTAGAATACTTGGGTTTTCCATCTCCCATGGTTGAAATCAGTCCCCCAGTAGCAGCTCTGATGGGGCTACCAGGAGAAGCAGGTTACTGGGCTGAAGTTAAAGAGCATCTCTGAATGGAGTTCTGCAACCTTACCTCTCTTTAAATCATAGAAAGTGGCTCTTTTCATGTAATCTCTCCCCTCACAAGAACAGACCCAGGGAGGGGATACAGATACATATAAACAATTATGACTGATAGATATAAATCAGTATAATTATATAAATATGTATTATTTTAATATATATCTATACAAGCATATAAATATCATTATATAATATACATATAAAATATAAAATTATAAATATATAAAATATAAATAACATATTTATATGTATATTATATATATATTTATTCACATTGTAGTATGGCAGAGACCACTACAACATTGTAAAGCAATTATCCTCCAATTAAAAAAAAAAATAACAACAAACAGACCTTGAAAATATGCTCTGTAAATGGCCCTGGAGTTACCTACAGGCTGTGATTGAGGGTGCACAAAGATGCTAGGCTTCTAAAGGAACCCACCCCATTGGGTTTGCCTGCTACTCACCCTCCCCTGAGGCTTTCTGATTCCAGGAGACTTGAGTTGGGCTGGGGATGGACAACTTCCCCCCACCGTCACCAAGAGCTAAGCACGAGTGGGTTTATCAGATCAGCTACTTGTCTACTTGTAGGGGACAGGGGAAGGAAATGGCAACCCACTCCAGTGTTCTTGCCTGGAGAATCCCAGCGACGGCCGAGCCTGGCGGGCTGCCGTCTATGGGGTCGCACAGAGTCGGACACGACTGAAGCGACTTAGCAGCAGCAGCAGCAGGGACAGGGGCTGAGTGTAGTGGGGAGGGGTTACCCTGGGGGGAGCCAGGATGGGCCACCTCTTGGGGGTAGCATGAGAAGATCAGGCACCCAGAGGAGGGGGAGTGGTGCTTGAGGCACCTTCTGCTTAGGGATGGCTCAGATGTTCCCATTCTAGAAGAGAGCTCTGAAGGCTGAAAACATCCTAAAGGCGCAGCTGAGAAACCCACACAGCCTAGTAATAAGCTTGACTAAAGCTCCTAGCGCCATGCCTGATTTCAACCACAAGGTGGCAGGCGATGGCAGAGGATGGTCCACAGCCTTGCCCAGAAAGCCTGTGGAAGACCTGAGGGAAAGCCCAGTCCAAAGGCCATCACTTACACACTGATGAAGCTGCTAAGGGTTAAACTCTTGTTGAGAAGGAAGGTTTTAGATGTAACTACCATCTGTTTAGAGAATGAATGTAGAAATATGCATAAAAATGTGATTTTCAGTTTGTATCTTACAATGAACAGTAAAGTGCAAAAAAAAAAAAAAAATCTAATTTCATTGGTTACTGTAGCATTGAAGAAAAAGTTCTAGAGTTTGAGTCAGAGGCCCTGAATTCTGGTTCTTTCTCTTGACCCCAGGAAACCTCCTCCCAGAACCTCAGTTTCCTGCTCGGTACGATGAGAAAATAGGACTTGGATGAAATCTGGGCTGCCTTCCAGAAAGCGTGACATGACATGAAACAGCATGCGGGGCAAGCAGGCAGAGAAGAATGAAGTGGGCACGAGCGTAAGGCCCTTGCAGCACTCCATTGACGCCGCAACCTTGGGGAATGGGCTGTTCCACTTGATGAAGTTTCCAGATAATTGAATTTTAAATGCTGAAACTTGTTTTCCTTTTAACCTTCCGTAATGGAAATCTCTCAGAAGTGTATTACACGCTTCTCTGGCTCCTTAAACGGCAAACTGAATATAATTTAACCTTTCCTGGATGTTCTAGGTCATCAGAATGACTACCTCTTACTATATATACAGTCTCCAATAGAGCACTGGGTGCCTATGGGCATATTCAGGGAGGCAGGAGGACCCTTGTGTGTAATGGCCCCAGAGACTACATTATAAAGCTATAATTGGCAATTCTTCCTTCCTGCAGTCTCCTACATCACTACCTGCAGTCATTTCTCCAAGTAACACCTTCTAGCAGCCTCCTGACACTCTGTTTAAAATCTGCTATAACCTAGAGAGAACTCAGGGTTGCCATGGGTAACCAGAGTCTGAGCTTGTAACAACCCTAAATTTAATTTTACACACAATTTAAAGGCAGTGGTACTGAGCTGAAGGTTACCTCTGGCCAGGGCTGACATCCAGCTAGTCCGCCCAGGAGTAGTTCTTCTGTCTCAGTTGGCCAATCGCCCTGAGCTCCCCGGGTCCTTCTGCCTGCGCGGGACCCTGGTCCCTCTCCGCGGACCATGTATGTATCTCACACCCCAGTAACTCAAAGGTGCCGTCTGGCCCTGAGGGGCTCCAGGACCCTTTCCTGCAGGCACCAGCATCGTTTCCTACCCATGCCATTACAGGTCACTCAGTGTTTGAATATCACCCTGATTTCTGGGTTGAAGATTACTCTCTTTTCATGCTGAGCAAACTGCTAGCGTTTTAGGCTCTTCTCTGCCCTTCAAGGGCTTCCCTGGTGACTCAGAGGGTAAAGAATCCGCCTGCAATGCTGGAGACCTGGGTTCGATCCCTGGGTTGGGAAGATCCCCTGGAGGAGGGCATGGCAACCCACTCCAATATTCTTGCCTGGAGAATCCCCATGGACAGAGGAGCCTGGCGGGCTACAGTCCATGGTGGCAATGCAAAGAGTCGGACATGACCGAGCAACTAAGCATGCACATGGATGCTGCCCTTCAAACTCAAAGGCCTTTTCTTAGTTTAGACTGTGCCCTGGGTTCAGATCACCTGAGGCCAACCAGGAAGGATGTGAAAAGCTACCTTTGACTGAATATCTACATGTGCCAGAGGCCTATTCAGGACATCAAGTAAATCTTCTTATCTCACCCACTAAACGACCCCTTTGGGGAAAGCATCAGCCTCCGTGGCTGAGGTCACTCACCCAAGGGGCCAATAAGTGGGTCTAGAAGCCAGATCCGCCTCTTCCAGGCCCATGTTCTCTGCACTGTGCCCTGCTCATATTTACTAACAGTACAAAAAAGTCCAGTTGAATTTGATACCCTGAAAAAATACATTTTCAGTGGAATATGGGCCCTTTTACTTTTCAGAAAAGGCTACTTGTTTTTGTTTTGGTGTGTGGGTTGTATTTTAATTAATCCCACATCTTGTTACCAATTTGGAACAATCTGTCCTCAGGGAACAGATCTGGTTTACTTATAGAAAGCTAGGGGAGGGAGGAATGGGGTGGGGAGGGAGGGATGGGGTTTGGGGGGAGGGACTGGGGTTACAAAGTATTCCTTGTAGGAAATAATGTAAAAAAAATCTTCCCAGTTCTCCCTTCACCAAAAAGATATAAATAGAACATTCCAGAAAACCTCATCTTCCCCGGAGTAGGTATGATAGAGTTGCAAACAAAAGCTTTCCTCTATGTGTTTACCAGCCATGCCTGCAAGATGCGGCATGTGATAGCACCCGTTACTGGTACCCCTTCCCACCTCAGAAAGTTCTCAGAAAGTTCACTCCACCATGACACTGTCACGACTCAAAAGAATGAGGGGTTCCCAGAGTTACTTGGGGAGCCTGGAAGCAAACTGCAAACCTTGGGAGTGTCAGTCAGGGAGAGAGCAGAATGGGGTCTGCAGTCTGGGGATAAGTTTGGGACGCTCTCAGGTTAAGCTCTGAAAATGGTTTTAGGGGTGCAGAAGGGTGGCAGACCCATGGCTGAGAATTCTCTGCTCTTCCTGCAGGGATGATCTTTCCAAACTGACCCTAAACTAATTTTTAAAATAAGCCAACCATGAGCTCATCTTCTACATTTTGCACCTGCTCCGCCCACATTTAACCCACACACAATTTTCAGAGTGTCCTCTTCCAAAAACATCCACAATGCTCTGAAGTTTCCAGAGTGACCTTGTCAGGGAGGAAATTGCTTGAATAACTGACCAGCCGTAGGTGACAGGGTCAAAATATCACGTGTGTTAGTTTGCTAGAGCTGTCACAATAAAGTACCACAAACCAAGTAGCCAAAGCAACAGAAATTTGTCTTTTAGTTCTGGCACTAAAAGTCCAAGATGAAGGTGTTGGCAGAGCTACACTCCCTCTGAGTATGGGAGAAATATCTGTTCCATGTCCCTCTCTTGTTGTTCAGTCGCTAAGTACTGTCCAACTCTTTGTGACCCCATAGACCCTATAGAACTTCTTAACTTCTGGTAGTTCCTTCTCTTGTGGCAGCCTGACCCCAACCCTCACATGGCATTCTCCTTGTATGCATGTCTGTGTCCCCAGATCTGCCTTTTATATAAGGATGCTAGTCATATTGGACCAGGGGCTGAACCTATTCATTCCCATAGGGCCTCATCTTCACTAAATATATCCACAGCAACCCTACTTCCAAATAAAGCCACATTCTCAGGTACTGGTGAGGGAGGAGGGTAGGACTTCAATAGGTGAATTTGGAGGGGCATGACACATAATTCAACCCATAACATCATCTAAGGGATTTTTGAATTCAACATCAAGCTCAAGAGAAGGGGCATAATGGCTTGCCCAAAAGTGTCCCTCTTGTTATAATTCCAAGTGATATTCCAACTTATCATGTTGGTGGGGGGATAGGGAAGTTAGTGTGTTGACACCTGAAATCTGTTGCCTACAAGTAATGGTGAATATACAGTCACTGAGGGGGCTGTCTGCTGAGGGGGAGAGAGGTACATTGGGGTTTCTGCAGAACCAAATTCCTACTCACCACTTTTTTAGGACAAAACCTATATAGGTATGTGGGAAAATTTAGTGTTGAAGCAAACAGTTACAAACAGTGAAAAAGGATATCTTGAGAACATTCAAAACCCTTTCAGCCCATTGACACTTCATCTCAAAGTGCTTCCAGTCCTAAAGTTCAGGCTAGACATAAGTTTGCCAAAGGAAGTTTATATGAAAATTGAGTTCCTTTCTTAAGACATGGTAGGGGAGAGCAGGGAGCGGCTTCTGTTTTCCTTGTCAATTTGGAGTAAGTGGAAGGAAGCCTTAGAGTTTGGTTCTTGTCACTTACTGCCCTTTTTGTCTACGATTATGTCGAGGAGGTACGTTGTGAAGCTATAAACCATCCATGAAATGGAGCTCCAGATGGCATGAAGGGCCCGAGTATAGGTCTGGGCAGATTCGAGGTGGTACAGAACAGGGTTCAGGGGCACCGACGGTGGTGGCCGCTAGACTCAAGTTCATATTTGGTTCTGCCTCTTTCTCGGGTGACCTTGTGTAAGCTACATGCCCTCTCTGTGGTCAAGGTTCTCCTCTAAAGCTGTCCTTTATAGAGTTGGGCTCCTGTTCATGCTCAGTCACTTCAGACTCTTTGCAAGCCTATGAACCGTAGTCCACCAGGCTCCTCTGTCCATGGAATTTCTCCAGTAAGAATACTGGAGTGGGTTGCCATTTCCTTTTCCAAGTGATCTTCCCAACTCAGGGATCGAACCCTGGTCTCCCACATTGCAGGCAGATTCTTTACCATCTGAGCCACCGGGGAAGCCCTTATATAGAGTTGTAGTAGGTATTAAATGACAGTGGCGGTAGAGAGTCCCTAGAGCCGTAACTGCTCAATAAATGGTTTTTGTTATAATTATGCCAGAGAACTAAGGAGTCAATCTTGAAAAATCAACCCAGTCTTTTTCTCTCCTGTCTTGTGAATGTCCTGGTTGTTCTGGGCACTGGGAGACCAGGACTCCAGGAGCCCTTGTCTCATTGCCTGATTCACTTTTATAATGTCTTGAAGACTAAGCAGAGGGTTTTGGCCTTCTCCTTTCTTCTATGCCTATACCTAAGGACCTCCTGGGTAGACTTTCTTTCACCTAGCCCTTCATCACCTGGCGTATACACAACAGCCCCTTAGAGAAGGGAATTTCAGAGCCGTGACTGTTGCCTAGTGAAAAGTTATGTTTGGAGGATTTACTCCCTTAGCCATGGAAAATATTCAGAGCCCAGGACACTGGCTGTTCCCTCAGTTCCTGTATTCTTGATGTTCTGGCATTTGGAGACTTGATCCTGGAGAGATTGCCCCTGCTATCCATCAGGGGCAGCTAACTTCTAGAGCTAGCAAACAACTCTCTTGAGGAGCGCGCCTTTGATGTCAATCATACTAACCAATTAGTCCAGAGCCCAAATCCCAACTGTCTCTTTTATCCAACTCTCACACATCAAGCCTGGAGAAGAAATGGCAACCCACTCCAGTATTTTTGCCTAGAGAATCCCATGGACAGAAGAGCCAGGCAGGCTACAGTCCATGGGGTCACAAGAGTCGGATACAACTTAGCAACTAAACCACCACCATCACCACCACATATCAAGTCTCTATTCCCCTGTCTAAATTAGTCAGGGTCAGGTACTGGACAATTGGAGACCACCCCTATAGCTCAGAGCTTGCCGAAATTACTAAAACTATCCTATCCTAAGGTTCCTCAGTGTACCTACCACGTCTCACCCAGTCTTTCCCTTGAAACCCCTCGTAAAGGCTTTGGGCCCTGTTTCCCCTCCCGCCCTCAGTCTCCTGACCAATGCTGACCCTGTGGCTCTGCATTGTGCCTCCCGCCTCTAGGAATCTGGGGTATAAACTCCTCCCTTCGTGACAGTTGTTCCTCTGTCTGCATGTCTTACCATACCGGACTAAAAAAATCCCGGGTGCATCTTAGAACACCCACAGGCCTGTTTCCTATTTCATGAGTCTGAGCAAACTCTGGGAGACAGTGGAGGACAGGGAAGCCTGGCGTGCTGCAGTCCATGGGGTCGTAAAGAGTCGGGACATAACTGAGAGACTAAACAACAACAACAAGGAGTGTCATTGTATACCTGAGGGCTTCGGCCACACCGGATGGTTTATGCTAATGTGACCTCTGGTGGGGGCCACCACGTGGTATTAGTTTGACCTCTGGAAGGGCTGGGTACTTAGTAACAAAGGTCAGCTACACAGGCATGAGGTGTCTAGGTGACTAACTAACCCCCAGCAAAAACACCAAGACTTGGGTGAGCTCCCCAGGACTCCCCAATACTCCATATACGTTGTCACACATTGTTGCTGGGAGAATTGAGTACTTCTGTATCACTCTACCGGGAGAGGACAACTGGAAGCTTGCTCCTGGTCTCTCCTGGATTCTGTGCACCTTTGTTGATTTTAATCTGATTCCTTTCACTGTAATAAAACTATAACCATGAGTATAATAGCTTTTCTGAGTTCTGTGAGTTCTCCTAGTGAATCATAGAAGCTGAAGGTGGTCTTGGGGACCATAATTCACTCAAGAAACAGCAAAACAGTTCAACCATAACTTACTGCCATGGTAAGTGGCCACATGGGTAGAAAACAGAAATATGTTCATTGAGATGAGATCCAAGGGGATCTTCCCAGGATGGGGAAACTGCAGGGCGGTGGTCTAAAGACATTTCTAAGCATCTCAAGAGGCTTCTGAATTGTGATTTGGTGGCAAAGGTCACAGGGACAGGCAGGCCCAATCTATGGCCTTCCGATTGGAGGTAAGATGCTGGGTCTAACTCAATGTAACATTTCTCATCCTCTTATCATGTACTATTTCTTTTCTTTCTTACCCCAAGTTTCGAGAAAAAAGGAAAAACTCTGAGCCTGAGTCTTCTAAGAGAGAATGAAGCAAAACAAACATATAAATACCGCAAAATCTCTAGAGTGTGTAGTTTCCCTCCATGGGATAAATGCTGTTGGCTTCTCACCACAGGAGGGCTCACAGCCCTCAGCATCAGGCATCAGTGAGCCACAGGGGTCCCACATCCGCCCCCACACTGCCAGCTGGTGCTCCCCGACTCACCTGGCCCCACTGACATCAACGCCGACCATCAGCTGCCCGTTCAAGGAGAGGATCTCGTCCCGCAGGCGCACCTTCCCACTCTTCCCGGCCGGGCTGTTCTTCCTCAGCTCCGTCACCCAGATGCAGCCCACATCCAGCACAGGGCCCTGGTGGGTTTTCCTCTTCTTGCCCCCTCTGCGCTTTTCCCCATAGTCCCCGAACACAGGGATGTTCCCAAAACTGAGGCCCACAGTCTCCGCGTCCCCCAGCTCCTTGGTGAGGTACACGGTGCAGATCTCCATCCCAGGGGGGCTGCGGTCGGGCTGGACGGAGCTCTCGTCCACAGCGAAGTTCAGCCTGATGTACTCCTGCAGTTTCTGGATGGCCGCCTGGCAGAGGCGCTGCTCCGGGCCATCCCCGCCCTCCCGCAGGCTGTTCTGCAGCCACTGGTAGAGCAGGGGCAGGTGCAGCCCGGCATTGTCCTGGGTGATGGGCATGGTGCTCACTCCCAGGCGCCAGCATCATGAGAGGACCTGCTCCTGAGGGCCGGGCCCCGCGGGGCCCCACGTCCCTCGGGAACGCGGGCTGTCGTCTGCTTGGCCTGCGTTCATGGTCAGGCTGGCAGACAAGCCTGAGGAACTCCTCCTCCAGTCCAGGCTGTTTGCTTTGGCAAGAGGAGGACGGTTCACAATCAGAGCAACAGGGGAACAATCGCTGGGCCCGGAGCGTCAATGAGGAAAGGAAGGAAGTGTCCCGCCAGTGCCTGCTTGGTTCATTTCACAGTCAGGCTTGTGCAGAGGACCTGGAAATGAGGTGTTCCTCCAGCAGCGACAGGGTGACCTCCCCTGGACTTGTTCACACCTGGGAGGGGAAAAACAAAAAACTCCTGTTACAGCAGTGAGCCTTCTGACATAGAACACACGGCAGGAGAGCATTACAGAAGAAGGGTGCTTGCTTTTTGAGTCAGGAACCTAGTGCCCCTCCCCATCCCATTGCTGTGTTCCCTCCACCCCGTGTGAACATGCACACATACACTGATACAGAAATACACGCACACGCTGTCATACAGAAATGCACAGATGCACATGGATACACAGATGCATGGTTGTGCATGTGCACACACACACTCATGTAGAGATGCACACACACAGACATACTCAGACAGAGGTGCACAGACACACACAAATACACAGAGGCACACACCGAAACACAGACGCACACAGATAGATGTACACACAGATGCACACATAGATGTATACACACACTGTCACACAGAGATGCACAGGCATATAGAGATACACGAATGCACACAGAGGTACACGCAGAAACAGATTCACACAGATGTACGCACAGTTGCACACATGCAGACATACACAGATGCATGGATGCACACACACACACCCTTCCCCCAGACAAGAACACTCTGAAACGCTGACCTTCCCCAGGACATTTCCCTGATCAGTAAGGAAATGAGATAACTTTTGTCAGGACAAGTCCCATCAAACTCACATCCACCCCGGAGGCTGTGTGACAAGACTCCCCGGAAGACTGCAGAGGGGTGCTGGACATATTGGAGAGCTCACATTCCCAAGAAGTTCAGGTCTGTGTCCATTTGCCTTGATGGGCCCAAGTGCATGCCCAGGAGGTCTCTCCATTCCCGAGCTCTGCTGGACAGTACGACCAAGAGGAAGAGCTGGGAGGGAGACGCGGCTCTCCCCCAAACCACTGTGAGTCCTAAGCTTAGCTGGGGTCCTGGCTTCATCATGTACATTCAGACAGAATCATGTCTCTTTACAGCCTCCAGCTTTTAGTCTCCTCTCTTCTTTTTCTTTGGCAACCTATGTGAGGCCAACCTCAAAGCTATCTCCTGCAGAGAGGTGTTTCTCCAGGTTTCTGGATGAGCAGCCCTGACCACTCCTTGACTTGTCCTGGGTATGTGGCTCACTCAGTGACTGACTCCCCAGGCTGCACGTGGCTAATGCAGGCTCCTCTGCGAGGCTGGCAGTGATATCCTCTTTCCCCTCACCTCCCCCTGCCCAAACATGCAGAGTGCCCAGCACACAATCCATTCCTCCCAGTGGAAGGTTAATTGAACTCCCTGGCCAATTCTCCTTCTCCTCCAAAGAGATTTTCACCTCCATCCTCTGTAAACACAGAAAAATGACCCCTTTCAGTCTCTTCTTAGAACTTCACTCTCAGCTAGAGAAAGTCAATATAAACCGTGCCATCTAAGATGGAAAACATTCTCAAGCCTTCTCAGGAAGTGATTTAACAAGGAATAATAACAAATGGGAGAGGTGTCAGAAGCCATGTCAAGAATAAATGACCTTATTCCTCAGGAACCGTAAAGAAACTTCTAGTAGAGTAGGCTGTGAGTTTCCAGAGAACTGAAGTGCCAGCTATTAACTGGTTCCTTATAAATCAAAAGCCTAGTAAATATCATCTACATAACCATGTGCCTATTAAAAAGAAAGGCAAGATCAAAGAAAAGATAATCCATACATGGACAAAAATCAATTTCTTTGACCCAAATAAGTAACACCTCTCACTGAATAGTAACTCCACACAGACATATTAAAGTCTTATGAATAAATCAAAACATTTTCCACCAGGATGAACAACTCTTAGGAGTCTCTGTTTCCTCATCTGTAAAGTGAGAAAGTTGAGTTAAATGATCTCTGAGGCTTTTCATACGCCACAGAGAGGTTCTCAAGTACAGTGACAATGTCTGGTTCATCAATACACTCCCCACCCCAGCACACTGTCTGTCACCTTGTAGACTCTCAATAATTTAAAATATTTTTTAAACGATTCTTTAAAATTAAAATTTTGATGGTGGTTCAAGGTGTTAGTCACAGTTCAGATGGTTCCATACATGTGAAAACAAGAGTTAAACATATTGGGTTAGATGTTCATTTGGAAAATAAGTGATTGAAGAGATGCAAACTTAAGAGCAATAGAAATTTTTCCCCTGGATGTCAGACTGTATTTATGCAACATGCATTTAGGGCTTCCCTTGTGGCTCAGATGGTAAAGAATCTATCTTCTCAGGAAGATTGCCTCGAGAAGAGAATGGCTATCCTCTCCAGTATTCTTGCCTGGGAAATCCCATTGACAGAGGAGCCTGGTGGGCTACAGTCTATGTGGTCGCAAAGCGTTGGATGTGACTGAGCAACTAATGTGTCCACTTCTTTTCCACTTTTTTCAACATGTATCTAACATATGAACATATACTGAGAACCCGACCTTGAACTTGGCACTGGGAATATATTGTCAAAAGGTAAATTCCCTGTCCTGTAGGCATTCATAGTCTAGTGGGAGATGTGTAAATAAATGAAAACTTGCCATGAAATTAAAAGATGCTTGCTCCTTGGAAGAAAAGCAAAATCTGTCCAGCATATTCGGAGAAGGCAATGGCATCCCACTCTGGTACTCTTGCCTGGAAAATCCCACTGATGGAGGAGCCTGGTGGGCTGCAGTCCATGGGGTCGCTAAGAGTCAGACACGACTGAGCAACTTCACTTTCACTTTTCACTTCCGTGCATTGGAGAAGGAAACGGCAACCCCCTCCAGTGTTCTTGCCTGGAGAATCCCAGGGACAGGAGAGCCTGGTGGGCTGCCGTCTATGGGATCGCACAGAGTCGGACACGACTCAAGCGACTTAGCAGCAGCAGCATACAGCATATTAGAAAGCAGAGACATCACTTTGCTGACAAAGGTCTGTACAGTCAAAGCTATGGTTTTTCCAGTAGTCATGTATGGATGTGAGAGTTGAACCACAGAAAAGGCTGAGTGCTGCAGAACTGATGCTTTGGAACTGTGTTGCTGGAGAAGACTCTTGAGAGTCTCTTGGACTGCAAGGAGACCAAACCAGTCCATCCTAAAGGAAATCAACCCTGAATATTCATTAGAAGGACTGATGCTGAAGCTGAAATTCCAATACTTTGGCCACCTGACGTGAAGAGCTGACTCATCTGAAAAGACCCTGATGCTGGGAGAGACTGAAGGCAGGAAGAGAAGGGATGACAGAGGATGAGAGGGTTGGATGGCATCACCGATTCAATGGACACGAGTTTGAGCAAACTCTGGGGGATAGTAAAGGACAGGGAAACCTAAAGTGCTGCAGTCCATGGGGTCGCCAAAAGTTGGACACAACTTAGCAACTGAACAACAACATTGATCTTTGTAATACATTACATTTGAAAATTTTAACAACTTAGAGGAAAAAACCTTTTTTTTTTTGCTCTTTGTAACTCAAAAGTTGTTAATTAGTACATTGGCGGTGAATACAGTTGATTGGCTCAGATTGGATCATTTTTCCATCAGGAGTCCATCCATCAGTTATGGCCAAGGAGGTGCGGTCACAAGGTATCAACACGGCTGCTGGGAGTCCACCCTCTGGACAGTGGAGTTTTCAGAAAAGGAAAAATGATTTCAAATGTACAGACACCGTCAAGAGACTTAATCTTATTGAGGTTATTCATGGACTACATAACCTTTCAATTCTTTACCTAAAACTTGGAATTTACCAGTAATCTTTCCAGCTCCCTATTTGATCAACTCCTTTTGTGGGTTTTTCTACAAATAAAGGGCATAGAGGCATTCCCATCCACTGCAACGATCTAAGATGACTTGGGGCATATGCAAAGACACACGCTCTTACAACACTACTGGGAGAAATGTGGTATGTTCACAATATCCCATGAAACAATCCAGCACTAAATAGCTCAGCGAACAGAATGCTGACACAGAGAAGACACAGAAGTCTGCCAGTCATCACAAATACCAACATCCCTCCATGGATGATATGTGTTAAGGTCTAAAAGTTCATCCTGAAGATCGACCCATTTTAAGAGGGAGCAGAATTTGTGGACTTGGGGAGCCACTGCAAGAGTGCAGTTCGCTTGTATCTACCATGCTTAATTCTCCAATTAGTTTCCCATCTCAAGCAAACAGCTGTGATAATTTAAATTAATTTTGAGTAGCTTGAAGCTGACAGCCTTAACATTCCAAATGAATGCTTCTGTCCCTGAGTTAATTTATTGATATGGTGTTAGAATCCACCACCGTTCTTGGATCCCCTTTGAGCTAAGCCATGTATTCTCAGCAGGGTGACATCATTCACAAAATTCAGAGATTATAATGGTTAATGCCTCCTTCTGCTATGATCCTCAATCCCACCTGACACTTGTTCTGTAGCATTTAATTGTGTGTGTGAGAACTGAAATTAAATTAAAATTTTCCAGTGTGAGAGGAGGAGGCTAATAATGAAAAAAAAAGAAAAAGAAAAACAACCCTGAACTGAGTGAAACCAATCATCTGCCCAAAGTCACAGGCTCAGAGTCACATGAGACCCAAGGCTAAATCCTAAACCTAGGCGGGGATGTGAAGAGGTCTCCTGGCTTATTCAGATCTTGCCTCAAAATCTGATTCACACTGGGCTGTCCTGTACCAACACTCTCTTCCAGCTGTCCTGGCTCCTAAACGTTCTCCTATTCTGACCTCTGCTAAGTTCAAATTCCTCCACCTCCATCTAGCCTTCCTTCCTACCAGGCTAGGTTCCTCTTTTGACTTTTAGAAAATGCTCACATTTTAAAAGGAAACCAATGTGGATTAAATATTGACTACTGACTTATTCAACAGAGGTTCAGTGAGTGCCCATCATGTGCTGAGCCCAGAACAGACGACACTCCCACCGAGCCTCAAGAAGCTTGTGTTCTGAGGAAGGTGCATTGGTAAACATGGAATACAGTAAGGTCACATGGTGGTTAGCACAGTGAAGAGAACTGCAGTAGTGTCAGAGGCCCTGGAGGAACGGGTATGGGAGGGGATTAGAAAAGGACCCTGGGGAAAAGACTTGGATGAAGTGAGAGATGGAGGTGAGAGAATATCTGTGGGAAGGCTGTTTTTGCTGAGGAACCCCAAGTGCAAAGACCCTGAGGTCAGAGCGAAGAGAGAAAGGACTGTTGGCTACAAGGAGGTGGGGGGAAGTGTCCTCGGTGCTGGCTGCTTCCTCCCTGTCTGTTCATTCTCCCACAACCACCTTACAAAACAAGGACATCCGTTTTACCAACACAGTCTACTGACCAATGTTTTCTAAGCATAACCATGTATCAGACACTGTTCTAAATGAGCCCTTTCCACCGATTCTGTTATTTAATTTTCCCAACATTACTGCAGGGAGGTATTGTTAGTCTGCAGTTTTTAAAGGCTCAGAAAATAGAACAGAAACAGAGAGGCTAATGAAATGCCTGAGCTCTCACAGTAAGTAACAGTCAGGACTAGAACCCAGCCTCGTGGGCCAGGGCCTTGCTCCTCTCTACATCAACACCTCCTTGCCTGCTCCTGACAACCTCGCCCTTTTGCACTTGCACCAGGCTTACCCAGGCACCCAGCCTGGGGATCTCTGCCCCGCCACCATCGGACCTCCTAAGATCAACAAGCAGGTGAAGTCAAAAGCTGTGGCTGTCTACCTGATGACCCTTCTCTCTTTCTTTCTGTATGCTCCTGGGTGTGGTGACGTACCCATCTACCCAGCCTCTCTTGGAGGAGATACAAAGAGCTCTCCAACAGTGCTCTGGCCAGTGAGATGAAAGTGGAAATTCCTGGGTGGGGTTCACAGTGGCATTCCTTAAGAGCAGACGTGGAAGGAAAAATAACCTCCTGTGCTGTTTAATCAGGGCTTCCCTGGTGGCTAAGTGGCAAAGAATCTGCCTGCAAATGCAGGTGACGTGGGTTTGATCCCTGGGTTAGAAAGATCCCCTGGAGAAGGAAATGGTAACCCACCCCAGTATTTTTCCTGGGAAATCCCACAGACAGAGAAGCCTGGCAAACTATAGTCCATGGGCTCACAAAGAGTTGGATATGACTTAGATACTTAACAACATGTTGTGTAATCACTAGTATTTGGATTTTTCAAAATCCAACAAACTAGCTGAATTAAACTCCAAACAAATGCACAGTGTGGTACCTAAAAGTGGGGAAGCTAAAAGTAACAGAAGCTGGACTCCCCTGGTGGTCCAGTGGTTAAGACTCTGGGTTTCCACTGCAAGAGGCGTGGGTTCAATCCTTGGTCAGGGAACTAAGATCCTACATGCTGGGCGGTGTGGCCAAAAGATAGAGAGATGGATAAATAAGTAAAATTAAAGTAACAGAACCTAAAATGTGGAACTTGATAAGCAAGGGAGGGAGGGAGGCAGATGCCTAGGACTTAGATACTGTGGACTGAAAAGGTGCCCCTCGCTCTTCTATGAAGTATTTGGTCCATATGGCAGCTGCTATGCAGTGGAAAGTCACACATTTGTTGACTAAAGCTGTGGTGTTAAAGAAGTTGGTAGGAAAAATTTAAAATATTGGTGGTGCTTTTTCAGTTCTAGCAAAGTCCTGAGTTCTTCAACTCAGCTGGCAAGTGAGATGGGAATAAATACCGCTCTGTTTAGGAAGGCACGCTCGACATTCAGCCTGCAATCTGCTGCCTGCAAGGCCCGCACTTGGACCCTGGCAGGGGGCAGACAGTCTGCTTGATTAGAAAGGGGTGGGTGGTACCCCATCAGACAGAGGCCGTAAGGCTGCTGCCAAGGGTGTGATCACCCACTGGAGGTCACTGTTTCAACAATGACCAGCAGCATACATATGTAGCAGACATTAAGCAAAAGTGCAGGGACATGGGCAGAACTCATAAACTAGAAACTAAAGGAAACAAGTCATCAGGAATTGGCCTGAAAAGTCTACTAAGTTTGGAGGGAACTCTACTGTCAAAAGACCCCAATCTGATTTGCAGCCATTTTCCTCCATAAGAAGTAGACTTGATGATGTGTGTAGTCCTGGAGAAGGTGTCCTCCCCATGCCCGTCCCAGAAGTGGTCTTGGAAGACAATGAATGATGAATAACTCCTAGAGAGAGGCAAGGGTCATAGAGGGCAAGGAACAGGAGTTCTTGCCACCAGAACAAGGCACTGTCACTGCTAAGAACAGTGACTGCTCTGTTTTCCATACCTCCTTTTATATAGCAGATTTTTTATTGTAGCTATTTTATATCTCCCCAGTACTACAGGTTAGATGTGTCACAGCTCAGTTGCAAGGAGTTGTATCCAGAACTAATGGAGAGGACCCCACACCCCACCTCCTCCCAGAAACCCAGGGCTCTAATCTTGCCAACTATATGAGGCTTCAGAGCCTTCTCTCTTGATAATAGAGAGTCTATCCCACATACAGAAAGAAGGGTATGTCTGAGGAGTCAAAGGAGAGGAGTGAGGCTAGTTGCCTACACAATATTCTTTCTCTTCTCTTCCCCTCTAACAGAAATCCATCTGTGTTTGTAAGACAAGTGCCCAACCAAAAAACTGTATTTCTCAGTGTTCCTTCAGAGAGGCATAGCCATAACTATATAGTCTTGGCCCATGAAATTGTTGAGCGGGTCTATCAGAGAGGTTTATTGTTTTATGAGAGTGCTTTTCCCTTTTTCACATTTAAAATGCACATGTGATGACTGTGACCAACTATAAGGCTTCCTTGAGCAGCTGTACCAATCCTAGATTGAAAGAAAAATGGGCTGCTATCTTATTTAAGCCCTGTTAATTAGACACTTCATTACAGGTAAACAAAACCCCTAATTAATGCATTGTTTTAATTCACTCTTAACTCTCAGATTCAAGGACCAGATATAATCCTGAGTCTTTAAACATCAGCCCTGCTACTTCGTCACTTTGGCACAGCAGCTGTTATCAAGTTCCTACCTTGATTTGGGGCACCTGTCACCACCATCAACAACAACAACAAACAGGGTGTGTTTCTGTCTGTTAAAGACCTACAAGCACATATGATTACCACTGTGCAGCCCCAGGTGTTACACACAAGCCTATAGCTGATTGAGAAACATTATAAATACAAATGATTGTGACACCTTTAGGTTGGCTTATGTTTTGGAAGACCAGGATACTGGCTAATTTTTAACTATCTACATGACTGACTTCAGCTTGGTTCAGTTGCTCAGTCGTGTCTGACTCTTTATGACCCCACGGACTGTAGCATGCCAGGCCTCCCTGTCCATCACCAACTCCCAGAGTTTACTCAAACTCATGTCCATTGAGTTGGCGATGCCATCCACCCATCTCATCCTCTGTTGTCCCCTTCTCCTCCCACCTTCAATCTTTCCCAGCATCAGGGCTTTTCAAATGAGTCAGCTCTTCGCATCCGGTGGCTAACGTATTGGAGTTTCAGCTTCAGCATCAGTCCTTCCAGTGAACACCCAGGACTGATCTCCTTTAGGACGGACTGGTTGGATCTCCTTGCAGTCCAAGGGACTCTCAAGAGTCTTCTCCAACACCACAGTTCAAAAGCATCAATTCTTCGGTGCTCAGCTTTCTTTATACTCCAACTCTCACATCCATATGTAACTACTGGAAAAACCATAGCTTTGACTAGACGGACCTTTGTTGGCAAAGTAATGTCTCTGATTTTTAATATGCTGTCTAGGTTGGTCATAACTTTCCTGCCAAGGAGTAAGCATCTTTGAATTTCATGGCTGCAGTCACCATCTGCAGTGATTTTGGAGCCCCCCAAAATAAAGTCTGCCACTGTTTCTACTGTTTTCCCATCTATTTGCCATGAAGTGATGGGACTGGATGCCATGATCTTTGTTTTCTGAATGTTGAGCTTAAACAAACTTTTTCACTCTCCTCTTTCACTTTCATCAAGAGGCTCTTTAGTTCTTCTTCACTTTCTGCCATGAGGGTGGTGTCATCTGCATATTTGAGGTTATTGATATTTCTCCTGGCAATCTTAGTTCCAACTTGTTCTTCATCCAGCCCAGTGTTTTTCATGATGTACTATGCATATAAGTTAAATAAGCAGGGTGACAATATACAGTCTTGACATACTCTGTTTCCTATTTGGAACCAGTCTGTTGTTCCATGTTCAGTTCTAACTGTTGCTTCCTGGCCTGCATACAGATTTCTCAAGAGGCAGGTCAGGTGGTCTGGTATTCCCATCTCTTTCAGAATTTTCCACAGTTTGTTCTGATCCACACAGTCCAAGGCTTTGGCATAGTCAATAAAGCAGAAATAGATGTTTTTCTGAAACTCTCTTGCTTTCTTGATGATCCAGCAGATGTTGGCAATTTGATCTCTGGTTCCTCTGCCTTTTCTAAAACCAGCTTGAACATCTGGAAGTTCACAGTTCATGTGTTGTTGAAGCCTGGCTTGGAGAACTTTGAGCATTACTTTACTAGCGTGTGAGATGAGTGCAATTGTGTGGTAGTTTGAGCATTCTTTGGGATTGCCTTTCTTTGGGATTGGAATGAAAACTGACCTTTTCCAGTCCTGTGGCCACTGCTGAGTTTTCCAAATTTGCTGGCATATTGAGTGCAGCACTTTCACAGCATCATCTTTCAGGATTTGAAATAGCTCAACTGGAATTCCATCACATCCACTAGCTTTGTTTGTAGTGATGCTTCCTAAGGCCCACTTGACTTCACATTCCAGGATGTCTGACTCTAGGTGAGTGATCACACCATTGTGATTATCTGGGTCATGAAGATCTTTTGTGTACAGTTCTTCTGTGTATTCTTGCCACCTCTTCTTAATATCTTCTGCTTCTGTTAGGTCCATACCATTTCTGTCTTTTACTGAGCCCATCTTTGCATGAAATGTTCCCTTGGTATCTCTAATTTTCCTGAAGAAAACTGAATGGCTGTGTATGAGACAGAACAAGAATCTGAGCCAGTCTTTGTTTTCATGCAATAAGGGTTGATTGTACCGGGCACTGTGCTAGGCCAGAGAAGAGATGATGACCAGCCCTGTGGTAGCTATGATCTGCTGGAGAAAGAGATCGCTGAATACAGTGTGTGAAGGGCCATGAAGTGGCACATTTGGGGACACATAATGGATTCTGTGGAAAGTGAAGCTTTCCAAGGTCTATGCTACAGTTTTAGGGGATGAGAGAGATGTTCTTGTTGCAGGTGAGAGCCAATTCTGACTCCATGAAATATGTTTATTTGATTTTCATGTTCGTTTTTCATTGCTTTTGTCATTATAATCACACACAATGACCTGTCCCAGGGAACCCTGTCCCTCTGCCTAAAGAAGTTTAAAGAAGTTAACACAACCCTTCCTGAGGTTGGCCATTCTGGGAGATATCTGCAAGAAAATGTCTTTAATCACTCAACTCCTCCCTCTCTCTGCCCTATAAAAGAACCTGGCATCCAGACCCCTGACAAGATGGCTATTTTGAGACATCAGTATGCCATCCTCTCTGTCATTGTATTCCATGCCTCAACACCTTTTGAAAGTTGCTCAGTCATGTGTCTGACTCTTTGCAACCACAAGGACTACACAGTCCATGGAATTATCCAGGCCAGAATACTTGAGAGGGTAGCCATTCCCTTCTCCAGGGGAATGGTCCCAATCCAGGGATCAAACCCAGGTCTCCTACATTGCAGGTGGATTCTTTACCAGCTGAGCTGCCAGCGAAGCCCAAGAATACTGGAGTAAGTAGCCTATTCCTTCTCCAGGAGATCTTCCCAACCCAGTAATCAAACCAGGGTCTCTTGTATTACAGGCAAAAAATGAAAGTCACTCAGTCATGTCCAACTCTTTGAGACCCTATGGATATACAGTCCATGGAATTCTCCAGGCCAGAATATTGGAGTGGGTAGCCATTCGCTTCTCCAAGAGATCTTCCCAAACCAGGGATCGAACCCAGGTCTCTCACATTGCAGGCAGATTCTTTACCAGCTGAGCCACCAGGAAAGCCCAAGCTTAACAACTTGTCTCTTAGTTAACTGGCCTGTTGTGTGGTGAGCAGACCAAGCTTGAACTGGGTAACATTCTCAAATGAGTATAGAATCATATAGAAGGGCTCTCATGTCCAGCCCTCAATTAGACATGAGAGGAATGCACATCAAGACAGGACCACAATCCTTCAGTTTCTGGGTCTGATGACCCCCAAGCGGTAGGATAAAAGAAAAAAAAAAAAATGAATGAAATGAAAAAGAATGACCTGGCAGCTAGTTTGAGAATCTAGTACTTGAAGATATAGTATGTCCTAATTCATGGACTATTTGTCCAAGCTTTTAAAAAATTCATGAAACATCATGAATCTTGTCTCTTAAGATAAGTGTAGAAAATGAAGAAAAAAAAAAGTGTAGAAAATGACAGATCGAAATGAATATTATAAATTATTTCTGCTTTCCAAAATGTATCTCTAAATACATTTTAGATACTTCTAAAATGTATCTCTTGTGGCTTCGAATACTGAAACAACTTTGTACACTTGCAGTTTAAGATTGTTTACTCAGAATGTCAGGATTTGGGCAGTTCTGGATTAATTATATATTTGGAATGTAGGCATCTAAATTCTGAAAGAGCACAATGATGGGGAAAGAGGGCATTTATTCGGCAAGGTACATATTTTTGAAATTGAATGCCAAAATCTTGGCTCTTTGTGCACCACTGCCAAACAGAAATACAGAAACAGAATTATGGAGAAGGAAAGAGTGGCTTTATTTCTTTGCCAGGCAAAAGGGGAACACAGTAGATGAGAACCTCAAGACCTGTGCCCACCACCTCCCTAGTAAATAGGGAGGTTATATAGTCAGGCTTCCCAGGTGGCAGAATAGTAAAGAATCAGCCTGCCAGTGCAGGAGACGCAATAGACACAGGTTCAATTCCTGGGTCAGGAAGGTCCTCTGGAGTACAAAATGGCACCCCACTCCAGTATTCTTGCCTGGAAAATTCCAAGGGCAGAGGAGCCTGCCAGGCTACAGTCCATGTGGCTGCAAAGGGTCAGACAGGACTGAACCACTGAGCACATATAGTCAGAGAGGGGAATGTGATAAGGATCAAGGCAGTAAAAGTCCTGCATTCTTTTTTCTGCAAAGTTTCAAAAGGGTAGGGTTGCTGACAAGATCAGGGTGTCTTCAGGGTCTCAATGGGCTTCCCTAGTGGTTCAGTGGTAAAGAATCTGCTTGCCGGGCAGGAGATGTGGGTTTAACTCTTGGGTTGAGATCTCCTGGAGAAGGACATGGCAACCCTCTCCAGTATTCTTGCCTGGGAAATCCCATGGACAGAGGAGTCTGGACGGCTACAGTTCATGGGGTGGAAAAAGAGTTGAACATGACTTAATGACTAAATAACAACAAAAACAGGACCTCAGGGGATCCGGTCTCCCAGTCTTGATAAGCCTCTCTGGTCCCTTTAGTCTTGCCTCAGGTGGTTTCATGGCTGCTCCTCTCTTGATTAGTAACTCTTCTGCTCTTTAGAACTCAGAGAAGGTCATGGAGGCTGGAGTCTTAGTATAAGAAATGGCAGACAAAATGACCTTCATGCCCGGGAGTCCTACAGGGCCATGCTTGGCATCAAAATGGCAATTCAATACTTTGAAACAGTTGCTATCTATTAAATGTAATGAACGAACTGAGACTTTTGTGTTGGCAGCAAGACTATCCTGTGGTTACTGTGATTGCTCATTTTAATATGACCATCCTGTCCTCTTTGCATGGATTAGGCAGCCATGATGCCACCAATATGCAGATGACATGCCTTTAGATCAAGTCGCTGTCACCTACAAATTGGAACTCACCAAGGGCATTGCCAAAGACTGAACAACAAAAGCATTTGCCATCTGCCTCTAGGAAATTGAACCCCCTGCTGTATAGCTGTTGACTTTCAACAACC